>NW_026288736.1:0-7283 GCF_023373465.1 Oncorhynchus keta | reverse complement strand
TAAATTGGAGGGTGCACAATTTTAATAATTAACCGTAATATTAAACATTCATGAACATACAAGTATCTTATTTCATTTAAAAGCACCCGGGCCTGTACTGCAGCGCCAGCTGTGCAACCAGAGACCCTGGGTTCGCCCCTAGGCTCTGTCGTAACCGGCCACGACCCGGGCCGGTGGGGCAACGCACAATTGGCCTAGCATCGCCCGGTTTAGGGAGGGGTTGCCCGGTAGGGATATCTTTGTCTCATCACGCACCACGCAACTCCTATGCAACTACTATGGGGGGCCGGGCGCAGTGTGCGCTAACCAAGGTTGATTCCTCTGACATATTGGTGCAGTTGGCTTCCGAGTTGGATGCACGCTGTGTTAAGAAGCAGTGCGGCTTGGTTGGGTTGGTATCGGAGGACGCATGACTTTCAAGCTTCGTCTCTCCTGAGCCCGTACAGGAGTTGTTGCGATGAGACAAGATAGTAGCTACGAAAACAATTGGATACCACGAAATTGCAGAGACAGGATGCCTTCAACCCCCTCAACCGGGGGGGTTGCGGTGCTGGCCCAGTTGGAGCAGAGAGTGGTGATGTACATTCAACAAACATGAGCACCGCTACTCTTATCCTGTGAGAGTGCCTCGCTTTAGAGGAGTCCATTAAACACTTCAAGTACTACCTGTGGGGCTTGTCCTTCATCGTAAGAACTGACCACTTCTCTCTCCAGTGACTCATGTCTTTCAAAAAACCAGAGAGGCAGGTCGCACGTTGGTTGGAAGAACTTTAGATGCAAGACTTCACAGTGGTACACAGGGCGGGGGATAACGCCAATTCCATGTCCTGCCGGCCCTGTAAGTGCCATCACTGTGGGCAGTAAAAGGTCCGTGAGAGAGAGCTGTGTGGAAGAGAGGCCTGTGCCTCAGTATGCCAGGTGAGGGTTCCTGTCTGCTGTGAACTGCAGGCTGTCGACATGGCTACATGGAGGCAGCAACAGGAGCAGGACACAGATATGAAGTCAGTGCTACAGTGGGTGGAGGAACAGGACACAGATCTGAAGTCAGTGCTACAGTGGGTGGAGGAACAGGACACAGATCTGAAGTCAGTGCTACAGTGGGTGGAGCAGCAGGACACAGACCTAAAGTCAGTGCTACAGTGGGTGGAGGAACAGGACACAGATCTGAAGTCAGTGCTACAGTGGGTGGAGCAGCAGGACACAGACCTAAAGTCAGTGCTACAGTGGGTGGAGGAGCAGGACACAGACCTGAAGTCAGTGCTACAGTGGGTGGAGGAGCAGGACACAGACCTAAAGTCAGTGCTACAGTGGGTGGAGGAGCAGGACACAGATCTGAAGTCAGTGCTACAGTGGGTGGAGCAGCAGGACACAGACCTAAAGTCAGTGCTACAATGGGTGGAGGAACAGGACACAGACCTGAAGTCAGTGCTACAGTGGGTGGAGCAGCAGGACACAGACCTAAAGTCAGTGCTACAGTGGGTGGAGGAGCAGGACACAGACCTAAAGGCAGTGCTACAGTAGGTGGAGGAGCAGGACACAGACCTAAAGTCAGTGCTACAGTGGATGGAGGAGCAGGACACAGACCTAAAGTCAGTGCTACAGTGGGTGGAGGAGCAGGACACAGATCTGAAGTCAGTGCTACAGTGGGTGGAGGAGCAGGACACAGACCTAAAGTCAGTGCTACAGTGGGTGGAGGAACAGGACACAGACCTGAAGTCAGTGCTACAGTGGGTGGAGGAACAGGACACAGATCTGAAGTCAGTGCTACAGTGGGTGGAGGAGCAGGACACAGACCTGAAGTCAGTGCTACAGTGGATGGAGGAGCAGGACACAGATCTGAAGTCAGTGCTACAGTGGATGGAGGAGTAGAGACCATAGTTGGAAGAGTTGGTGGCGTTCTCACACACGACCAAAGGGCTGTGGTCAAAGTTTTAGGCTCTGCAGCTCGCTGAGCTACAGCAAGCATGGAAGTAGCTATATGAGAAAACAGGTGGCCGGTGGTGGTCCCCAAAGCATTGCGGCAGGCTTTGTTCCAGGGCATGCATGGAGGACACTTTGGATTTCCAAAACTCTCTGCCGCCTCCGCTTGGGCTTCTACTGGGATCAGTACAAGAGGGATGTGGCGGACTTTTGTCACCGCCGTGACAGCTGCACAGCCAGAAAGGGCCCTCCAGGTTGCTCCCACGTTCAGCTCCAACAGTTCCCAGTTGGGGCATCCATGGGGTGAGTGGGAGTGGATGTAGTTCCTCACTACGGACAGTGTAAACCACTGTGTGCTCACAGAGTTCTGCGCTTTGCGTAACCAGGAAGCAGAGACCATCGTCAACCCCAATACAGCGGTTATGTTCAGCATGTTTGTCGCTGCAGACTCCATTCACAACCACCAAGGCAGACATTTTTGTCCCGATGAGCACCTAAGTATGCACAAGACATACAGTACTACGCTTCTCCCACAGAGTAATGGCCTCGTCGAGCGCATCAATATTAGCAGCTGCTCATCATATCTGCAGAACACCAGCGTGACTGGGACAAGCACCTGCCCATGGTCCCTACCCCTGTCCAAAACTCCATCTCCTGACCTACTCTTGCTGAGAGAGAGATCTGCACCCCTGCAGAGAAGGTGTTCGAGCGGCCCCCTGAAAGTCCTCCTGTTCGTTGTGAGTTTGGGTTCAAAAAACATTACAGTACATTACCATGACTGATTGACAAGCTACTACTTACTAGCCTACATAATATTACTTTACTACTGAGTACTACTGAATTACAACATAGTAACATACTATTGAATAGAATGTACAGTATGTTTTTTAAATTAAGATATCACATATGTTTAATCTGCAAGTGCAAACCTATTCTGTAATCACTATGCAATTATAAAAAGACGGAATCCAAACAGAAGACTAGTACTGTCTACTGAAGCCCATATGATTTGATTATGTAAAGTGAAAGAGTCAGCCCTGCCAGGTGGTTGGGTTGACCTGTGGCTGGGACAGACAGGTGCTGAGTGATATGAGTGATGATTCTTCCATTTCTGCTCAGGCCAAATGAAAATCCCTGAGCAGGTTGACATTGCATCTGTGTGTGTGTGTGTGTGTGTGTGTGTGTGTGTGTGTGTGTGTGTGTGTGTGTGTGTGTGTGTGTGTGTGTGTGTGTGTGTGTGTGTGTGTGTGTGTGTGTGTGTGTGTGTGTGTGTGTGTGTGTGTGTGTGTGTAAATGTGAAACATTTGGCATATGTATTTTGTCTGTTTTGTTCGTTGATTTTACGTTTTGATGGGATTTCTAGTCAATATAAGTCAATATAATCACTTGCTGTAAAATGGTCATACACTGGTGCTCAATTCATAACTGCTCACAGGTGTGTCATCGCTGCAACTCCCGTATGGACTCGGGAGAGGCCAAGGTCAAGAGCCATGCGTCCTCCGAAACACAACCCAACCTAGCCTCGCTGCTTCTTGACACAACGCTCATCCAACCCGGAAGCCAGCCGCACTAATGTGTCAGAGGAAACACCGTACACCTGGCGACCTGGTCAGCGTGCACTGCACCCGGCCGGCCACAGGAGTCACTAGTGCGTGGTGAGACAAGGATATCCCTGACGGACAAACCCTCCCTAACCCGGACGATGCTGGGCCAATTGTGCGTCGCCCCATTGACCTCAGTGGACGGCTGGGACAGAGCCTGAGCTCGAACCCAGAATCTCTGGTGGCACAGCTAGCACTGCGGTGCAGTGCCTTAGACCACTGCACCTCCCGGGAGGCCCTCAAACAATATATGTCAATATATAACATCACTCAAATGTACAGAAGTAACTGCCTTACATTATGTAATACAAGTAAAAATATCATTTTGTAAAGTTACATATTTTCGCAGGTCATTTTTTGTCAAGCCAAGCAAAACAGTTAAAAATAGGTTATTTAACTAGGCAAGTCAGTTAAGAATAAATTCTTATTTACAATGACATCCTTGGAACAGTGGGTTAACTGCCTTCTTCAGGGGCAGAACAACATATTTTTACCTTGTCAGCTTGGGGATTCAATCTAGCAACCTTTCGGTTACTAGTCCAACACTCTAACCACGCTCTAACCACTAGGCATCCTGCCGCCCCAAGAGGATATTGAAGAGGACATTGGTGACCAATGTAGGTGAATAGAGGCAGTAGAGAAGCTCCATGACAGACTGGTTGGTGGTGAAGATCTCCTGGTTCTTCAGAATGGAAGGGCAGCCCGCCACCTGTCACAGCTTCCAGGTGTTGGTGACCAGGCCCAGGAGGAAGTTGAACATCTCAGTTCCCAGGTAGACTGGCAGACAGGTGGGCCACACCCAGAATCAGGAGTCACAGTAGTGAAACAGTCAGATCAAATCAAATCAAATCCAATTTTATTTGTCACATACACATGGTTAGCAGATGTTAATGCGAGTGTAGCGAAATGCTTGTGCTTCTAGTTCCGACAATGCAGTGATAACCAACAAGTAATCTAACTAACAATTCCAAAACTACTGTCTTATACACAGTGTAAGGGGATAAGGAATATGTACATAAGGATATATGAATGAGTGATGGTACAGAGCAGCATAGAGTAGATGGTATCGAGTACAGTATATACATATGAGATGAGTGTGTAGACAAAGTAAACATAGTGGCATAGTTAAAGTGGCTAGTGATACATGTATTACATAAGGATGCAGTCGATGATGTAGAGTACAGTATATACATATGCATATGAGATGAATAATGTAGGGTAAGTAACATTATATAAGGTAGCATTGTTTAAAGTGGCTAGTGATATATTTACATCATTTCCCATCAATTCCCATTCTGTGGTTAAAGAAGAGTTGGGTTCTTTATTTGCTGAACGTCCTCTGTTACTTTAGTCTCTGAAGAACAGGAAGTGCTGCGTTCGAAAATAAAGGAGAGAGAAAAAAAATCCAGAGGATAGATTATTAGTGAATCTGGAGATTTGTAACATTTAGTGGAAAACCAGTTTCACCATCACAGGAAAGAAGCTTAAAAACAGAGATAGACAATGTTATTATTACAAATTGATTCAAATTACTGAGATTTTTCTGAAAAGGTAAGAAATTGAGTTTTCACTGTACCTGAGCATCTATACCTCTGTCCAGGGGTTAGGATTTGGCAGCTACAGTATGTTGAGAAGAGTACTCAAAACAATATGACACTCATCTAGAGTTTCCTCTTTTTGACTAATATGTTGACATTTGGATTGACCTGCGTCTTCCATTAAAATACAGTATGTCAAAGATATAGTTACAGAGGCTCTTTTTCTATTACTTGAGAGTCAAAAGACCTCTTGAATACTATTTTTATGCATCTCCGTCCAATGTGAAAGAAGGTAGAAGTAATTGCTCTAGCCAATATTAGCCAGCTTAGTACAAAGGCTATACGTCTTTGGGTACTGCTAGCAAGCTAGCTACCTCTAACTTTATACTGGACACAGATAGATAAACATGTTATCCTCAAATGTATCTCTTGATGTAGATGTTGGGCCTCATTGCCAGATTTCTGAGCTATCCCTTTTATGTCAGCGGGGTCCACGGTATTTTCCAGTTTGGATGGAGCTTAATGGTTTTCTAGGAGTATTCACTGTCTGGGCTAGAATGTTGTGTAGCGATGTCACCATTAGCCAAGTCTCATGCACAGTCATTTCCCATACATTTGAATTGCATTATGTAAATCTTAGTGACAGACAAGGACCTACTGTGTATTCAGAAAGTATTCAGACCCCTTTACCTTTTCCTCGTTACATTACAGCCTTGTTCTAAAATAGATTTAAAAAGAAACACAAATCCTCATCAATTTACACACAATACCCCATAATGACAAAGCAAGAACAGGTTTTTAGAAACAAGAAAAACATAAATACCTTATTTACCTAAGAATTGGGACCCTTAGCTATGAGACTCGAATATGAGCTCAGGTGCAGCCTGTTTCCGTTGATCATCCTTGAGATGTTTCTACATCTTGATTGGAGTCTACTTGTGGTATATTCAATTGATTGGATATGATTTGGAAAGGCACACACCTATCTATATAAGGTCCCACAGTTGACAGTGCATGTAAGAGCAAAAAGCAAGCCAAGAGGTTGAGGGATTTGTCTGTAGAGCTCCAAGATAAGGAATGTGTCGATGCACAGATATGGGGAAGGGTACCAAAATATTTATGTAACACTGAAGGTCCCAAAGAACACAGTGGCCTCCATCATTCTTAAATGGAATAAGTTTAGAACCACCAAGACTCTTCCAAGAGCTGGCCACCAGGCAAATCTGAGCAATGGGGGAGAAGGGCCTTGATCAGGGAGGTGACCAAGAACCCGATGGTCAATCTGATAGAGCTCCAGAGTTCCTCTGTGGAGATGGGAGAATCTCCCAGAAGGACAACCATCTCTGCAGCACTCCACCAATTAGGGCTTTATGGTAGACCCGCCAGACTGAAGCCACTCCTCAGTAAAAGCCACATGACAGACTGCTTGGAGTTTGCCAAAAGGCACCTAAAGTACCCAGGCCATGAAAGACAAGATTCTCTGGCCTGATACAACCTGATACAACTATTTTGCCTGATTATCAAGTGTCACGTCTGGAGAAAACCTGGCACCATCGCTACGGTGAAGCATGGTGGTGGCAGCATCATGCTGTGGGGATGTTTTTAGGGAGGCTAGTCAGATTGAGATGAACAGAGCAAAGTACAAAGGGTTCCTTGATGAAAACCTGCTCTAGAGCACTCAAGACCTCAGACTGGGTCGAAGGTTCACCTTCCAACAGGACAATGACCCTAAGCACACAGCCAAGGCAACACAGGAGTTGCTTCGGGACAAGTCTCTGAATGTCCTTAAATGACCCAGCCAGAGCCCGGACTTGAACCCGCTCCAACATCTCTGGAGAGACTTGAAAATAACCTTGCAGTGACGCTCCCCATCCATTCTGACAGATCTTGAGAGGATCTGCAGAGAAGAAGGTGAGAAACTCCCCAAATACAGTTGTGCCAAGATTGTAACATCATACCCAAGAAAACTCAAGGCTGTCGTCACTGCCAAAGGTGCTTCCACAAAGTACTGAGTAAAGTGTCTGAATATTTATGTAAATGTAATAGTTTCAGATTTCTAATTTTGATAAATTTGCTAAAATGACTAAAAACCTGTTCACGCTTTATCATTATGGAGTACTGTGTTTAGATGGATTTGATTTATTATGCATGTTTTACTTAACTTTTATTTAACCAGGCAAGTCAGTTCAGAACAAATTCCTATTGACAATGAAGAACTCTGGGT
>NW_026288735.1:0-45000 GCF_023373465.1 Oncorhynchus keta | reverse complement strand
TTCCATGTTACTATAGTCTAGTTCCATACTGTTACTATAGTCTAGTTCCATGTTGTTACTATAGTCTAGTTCCATGTTGTTACTATAGTCTAGTTCCATGTTGTTACTATAGTCTAGTTCCATGTTACTATAGTCTAGTTCCATGTTGTTACTATAGTCTAGTTCCATGTTGTTACTATAGTCTAGTTCCATGTTGTTACTATAGTCTAGTTCCATGTTGTTACTATAGTCTAGTTCCATACTGTTACTATAGTCTAGTTCCATGTTACTATAGTCTAGTTCCATACTGTTACTATAGTCTAGTTCCATGTTACTATAGTCTAGTTCCATGTTGTTACTATAGTCTAGTTCCATACTGTTACTATAGTCTAGTTCCATGTTGTTACTATAGTCTAGTTCCATGTTGTTACTATAGTCTAGTTCCATGTTGTTACTATAGTCTAGTTCCATGTTGTTACTATAGTCTAGTTCCATGTTGTTACTATAGTCTAGTTCCATGTTGTTACTATAGTCTAGTTCCATGTTGTTACTATAGTCTAGTTCCATGTTGTTACTATAGTCTAGTTCCATGTTGTTACTATAGTCTAGTTCCATACTGTTACTATAGTCTAGTTCCATGTTACTATAGTCTAGTTCCATACTGTTACTATAGTCTAGTTCCATGTTACTATATTCTAGTTCCATGTTGTTACTATAGTCTAGTTCCATACTGTTACTATAGTCTAGTTCCATGTTGTTACTATAGTCTAGTTCCATACTGTTACTATAGTCTAGTTCCATGTTGTTACTATAGTCTAGTTCCATGCTGTTACTATAGTCTAGTTCCATGTTGTTACTATAGTCTAGTTCCATGTTACTATAGTCTAGTTCCATGTTGTTACTATAGTCTAGTTCCATGCTGTTACTATAGTCTAGTTCCATGTTGTTACTATAGTCTAGTTCCATGTTACTATAGTCTAGTTCCATGTTGTTACTATAGTCTAGTTCCATGTTGTTACTATAGTCTAGTTCCATGCTGTTACTATAGTCTAGTTCCATGTTGTTACTATAGTCTAGTTCCATGTTACTATAGTCTAGTTCCATGTTGTTACTATAGTCTAGTTCCATGCTGTTACTGTAGCGAATGGCGTGAGAACAGCTGTTGCATTGACTCTGTCTCCTGTTCCTGATCTCCTATTGCTTCCATGGTTCACTGATATATCTAGGACTGAGTCTATCAGATACTCCCTACCAGTCTCCTATGGTTTACTGATATATCTAGGACTGAGTCTATCAGATACTCCTTACCAGTCTCCCATGGTTTACTGATATATCTAGGACTGAGTCTATCAGATACTCCTTACCAGTCTCCTATGGTTCACTGATATATCTAGGACTGAGTCTATCAGATACTCCTTACCAGTCTCCTATGGTTTACTGATATATCTAGGACTGAGTCTATCAGATACTCCTTACCAGTCTCCCATGGTTTACTGATATATCTAGGACTGAGTCTATCAGATACTCCTTACCAGTCTCCCATGGTTCACTGATATATCTAGGACTGAGTCTATCAGATACTCCTTACCAGTCTCCCATGGTTCACTGATATATCTAGGACTGAGTCTATCAGATACTCCTTACCAGTCTCCTATGGTTTACTGATATATCTAGGACTGAGTCTATCAGATACTCCCTACCAGTCTCCCATGGTTCACTGATATATCTAGGACTGAGTCTATCAGATACTCCCTACCAGTCTCCTATGGTTTACTGATATATCTAGGACTGAGTCTATCAGATACTCCTTACCAGTCTCCTATGGTTCACTGATATATCTAGGACTGAGTCTATCAGATACTCCTTACCAGTCTCCCATGGTTTACTGATATATCTAGGACTGAGTCTATCAGATACTCCTTACCAGTCTCCCATGGTTTACTGATATATCTAGGACTGAGTCTATCAGATACTCCTTACCAGTCTCCTATGGTTTACTGATATATCTAGGACTGAGTCTATCAGATACTCCTTACCAGTCTCCTATGGTTTACTGATATATCTAGGACTGAGTCTATCAGATACTCCTTACCAGTCTCCCAAGGTTCACTGATATATCTAGGACTGAGTCTATCAGATACTCCTTACCAGTCTCCTATGGTTTACTGATATATCTAGGACTGAGTCTATCAGATACTCCTTACCAGTCTCCCATGGTTCACTGATATATCTAGGACTGAGTCTATCAGATACTCCTTACCAGTCTCCTATGGTTTACTGATATATCTAGGACTGACTGAGTCTATCAGATACTCCTTACCAGTCTCCTATGGTTTACTGATATATCTAGGACTGAGTCTATCAGATACTCCCTACCAGTCTCCTATGGTTCACTGATATATCTAGGACTGAGTCTATCAGATACTCCTTACCAGTCTCCCATGGTTTACTGATATATCTAGGACTGAGTCTATCAGATACTCCTTACCAGTCTCCTATGGTTCACTGATATATCTAGGACTGAGTCTATCAGATACTCCTTACCAGTCTCCTATGGTTTACTGATATATCTAGGACTGAGTCTATCAGATACTCCTTACCAGTCTCCTATGGTTCACTGATATATCTAGGACTGAGTCTATCAGATACTCCTTACCAGTCTCCTATGGTTTACTGATATATCTAGGACTGAGTCTATCAGATACTCCTTACCAGTCTCCTATGGTTCACTGATATATCTAGGACTGAGTCTATCAGATACTCCTTACCAGTCTCCTATGGTTCACTGATATATCTAGGACTGAGTCTATCAGATACTCCTACCAGTCTCCCATGGTTTACTGATATATCTAGGACTGACTGAGTCTATCAGATACTCCTTACCAGTCTCCCATGGTTCACTGATATATCTAGGACTGAGTCTATCAGATACTCCCCTACCAGTCTCCTATGGTTTACTGATATATCTAGGACTGAGTCTATCAGATAGTCCTACCAGTCTCCCATGGTTCACTGATATATCTAGGACTGAGTCTATCAGATACTCCTTACCAGTCTCCTATGGTTCACTGATATATCTAGGACTGAGTCTATCAGATACTCCTTACCAGTCTCCTATGGTTTACTGATATATCTAGGACTGAGTCTATCAGATACTCCCTACCAGTCTCCTATGGTTTACTGATATATCTAGGACTGAGTCTATCAGATACTCCCTACCAGTCTCCCATGGTTTACTGATATATCTAGGACTGAGTCTATCAGATACTCCTTACCAGTCTCCTATGGTTTACTGATATATCTAGGACTGAGTCTATCAGATACTCCTTACCAGTCTCCCATGGTTCACTGATATATCTAGGACTGAGTCTATATCTACCAGTCTCCTATGGTTTACTGATATATCTAGGACTCTATCAGATACTCCCTACCAGTCTCCTATGGTTTACTGATATATCTAGGACTGAGTCTATCAGATACTCCTTACCAGTCTCCCATGGTTCACTGATATATCTAGGACTAGTCTATCAGATAGTCTCCTATGGTTTACTGACTGGAGAGTCTATCAGATACTCCTACCAGTCTCCTATGGTTTACTGATCTAGGACCGATATCAGATACTCCTTACCAGTCTCCCATGGTTTACTGATATATCTAGGACTGAGTCTATCAGATACTCTTACCAGTCTCCCATGGTTCACTGATATATCTAGGACTGATCTATCTAGGGTTTACTGATATATCTAGGACTGAGTCTATCAGATACTCCTTACCAGTCTCCCATGGTTTACTGATATATCTAGGACTGAGTCTATCAGATACTCCTTACCAGTCTCCTATGGTTTACTGATATATCTAGGACTGAGTCTATCAGATACTCCTTACCAGTCTCCTATGGTTTACTGATATATCTAGGACTGAGTCTATCAGATACTCCTTACCAGTCTCCCATGGTTTACTGATATATCTAGGACTGAGTCTATCAGATACTCCTTACCAGTCTCCCATGGTTTACTGATATATCTAGGACTGAGTCTATCAGATACTCCTTACCAGTCTCCTATGGTTCACTGATAGGACTATCTATCAGGTCTCCTATGGTTTACTGAGTCTATCAGATACTCCTTACCAGTCTCCTATGGTTCACTGATATATCTAGGACTGAGTCTATCAGATACTCCTTACCAGTCTCCTATGGTTTACTGATATATCTAGGACTGAGTCTATCAGATACTCCCAGTTACCAGTCTCCTATGGTTTACTGACTGATATATCTAGGACTGAGTCTATCAGATACTCCTTACCAGTCTCCTATGGTTTACTGATATATCTAGGACTGAGTCTATCAGATACTCCTTACCAGTCTCCTATGGTTTACTGATATATCTAGGACTGAGTCTATCAGATACTCCTTACCAGTCTCCCATGGTTTACTGATATATCTAGGACTGAGTCTATCAGATACTCCTTACCAGTCTCCCATGGTTTACTGATATATCTAGGACTTTATCAGATATACCAGTCTATGGTTCACTGATATATCTAGGACTGAGTCTATCAGATCTATCTCCTAGATACTCCTTACCAGGACTCTCCCATGGTTCACTGATATATCTAGGACTGAGTCTATCAGATACTCCTTACCAGTCTCCTATGGTTTACTGATATATCTAGGACTGAGTCTACTGTCTCCTATGGTCTCAGATACTCCTTACCAGTCTCCTATGGTTTACTGATATATCTAGGACTGAGTCTATCAGATACTCCTTACCAGTCTCCTATGGTTCACTGATATATCTAGGACTGAGTCTATCAGATACTCCTTACCAGTCTCCTATGGTTTACTGATATATCTAGGACTGAGTCTATCAGATACTCCTTACCAGTCTCCTATGGTTTACTGATATATCTAGGACTGAGTCTATCAGATACTCCTTACCAGTCTCCTATGGTTTACTGATATATCTAGGACTGAGTCTATCAGATACTCCCTACCAGTCTCCTATGGTTTACTGATATATCTAGGACTGAGTCTATCAGATACTCCTGGTTCACCAGTCTCCTCCTATGGTTTACTGATATATCTAGGACTGAGATCTTATCTCCCATGGTTCACTGACTCCTCTATCAGATACAGTCTCCCATGGTTCACTGATATATCTAGGACTGAGTCTATCAGATACTCCCTACCAGTCTCCTATGGTTTACTGATATATCTAGGACTAGGACTGAGTCTATGAGTCTATCAGATACTCCTATGGTTTACTGATATATCTAGGACTGAGTCTATCAGATACTCCTTACCAGTCTCCCATGGTTCACTGATATATCTAGGACTGAGTCTATCAGATACTCCTTACCAGTCTCCTATGGTTTACTGATATATCTAGGACTGAGTCTATCAGATACTCCTTACCAGTCTCCCATGGTTTACTGATATATCTAGGACTGAGTCTATCAGATACTCCTTACCAGTCTCCCATGGTTCACTGATATATCTAGGACTGAGTCTATCAGATACTCCTTACCAGTCTCCCATGGTTTACTGATATATCTAGGACTGAGTCTATCAGATACTCCTTACCAGTCTCCCATGGTTTACTGATATATCTAGGACTGAGTCTATCAGATACTCCTTACCAGTCTCCTATGGTTTACTGATATATCTAGGACTGAGTCTATCAGATACTCCTTACCAGTCTCCTATGGTTCACTGATATATCTAGGACTGAGTCTATCAGATACTCCCTACCAGTCTCCTATGGTTTACTGATATATCTAGGACTGAGTCTATCAGATACTCCTTACCAGTCTCCTATGGTTTACTGATATATATAGGACTGAGTCTATCAGATACTCCTTACCAGTCTCCCATGGTTTACTGATATATCTAGGACTGAGTCTATCAGATACTCCTTACCAGTCTCCTATGGTTTACTGATATATCTAGGACTGAGTCTATCAGATACTCCTTACCAGTCTCCCATGGTTTACTGATATATCTAGGACTGAGTCTATCAGATACTCCTTACCAGTCTCCTATGGTTCACTGATATATCTAGGACTGAGTCTATCAGATACTCCTTACCAGTCTCCTATGGTTCACTGATATATCTAGGACTGAGTCTATCAGATACTCCTTACCAGTCTCCTATGGTTCACTGATATATCTAGGACTGAGTCTATCAGATACTCCTTACCAGTCTCCCATGGTTTACTGATATATCTAGGACTGAGTCTATCAGATACTCCTTACCAGTCTCCCATGGTTTACTGATATATCTAGGACTGAGTCTATCAGATACTCCTTACCAGTCTCCTATGGTTTACTGATATATCTAGGACTGAGTCTATCAGATACTCCCTACCAGTCTCCTATGGTTTACTTGCAACCGACATCTACAATGATAGTTCTGCGACAGTCAGTGGTCGGGTTAGGTCCATATCTCTCAGGTTAGGCTAGGTCCACATCTCTCAGGTTAGGTTAGGTACACATCTCTCAGGTTAGGTTAGGTCCATATCTCTCAGGTTAGGCTAGGTCCACATCTCTCAGGTTAGGTTAGGTCCACATCTCTCAGGTTAGGTTAGGTCCATATCTCTCAGGTTAGGCTAGGTCCACATCTCTCAGGTTAGGTTAGGTCCACATCTCTCAGGTTAGGTTAGGTCCATATCTCTCAGGTTAGGTTAGGTACACATGTCTCAGGTTAGGTTAGGTACACATGTCTCAGGTTAGGTTAGGTACACATCTCTCAGGTTAGGTTAGGTCCATATCTCTCAGGTTAGGTTAGGTACACATGTCTCAGGTTAGGTTAGGTACACATGTCTCAGGTTAGGTTAGGTACACATCTCTCAGGTTAGGCTAGGTACACATGTCTCAGGTTAGGTTAGGTACACATGTCTCAGGTTAGGTTAGGTACACATCTCTCAGGTTAGGCTAGGTACACATGTCTCAGGTTAGGTTAGGTACACATCTCTCATGGTAGGTTAGGTACACATCTCTCAGGTTAGATACACATCTCTCAGGTCATGCTAGGTACACATCTCTCGGGTTGGGTACACATCTCTCAGGTCAGGTGAGGTACTCATCTCTCAGGTCAGGTTAGGTACACATCTCTCGGGTTAGATACACATCTCTCAGGCTAGGTTAGGTACACATCTCTCAGGCTAGGTTAGGTACACATCTCTCAGGCCAGGTTTGGTACACATCTCTTGGGTTAAACCGGGTACACATCTCTCAGGCTAGGTTAGGTACACATCTCCCAGGTTAGTTACACATCTCTCAGGTTAGTTACACATCTCTCAGGTTAGGTTAGGTACACAGCTCTCATGTCAGGTTAGGTACACATCTCTCATGTTAGATTGGGTACACATCTCTCAGACCAGGTTAGGTACACATCTCTCATGTTAGATTGGGTACACATCTCTCAGGTTAGGTTGGGTACACATCTCTCGGGTTGGGTACACATGTCTCAGGTTAGGTTAGGTACACGTCTCTCAAGTTAGGTTAGGTACACATCTCTCAGACCAGGTTAGGTACACATCTCTCATGTTAGATTGGGTACACTACTCTCGGGTTAGGTTAGGTACACATCTCCCGGGTTAGTTACACATCTCTCAGGTTAGGTTAGGTACACATCTCTCAGGTTAGGTTAGGTACACACCTCTCAGGTTAGGTACACAGCTCTCAGGCTAGGTTAGGTACACATCTCTCGGGTTAGGTTAGGTACACATCTCCCGGGTTAGTTACACATCTCTCAGGTTAGGTTAGGGACACATCTCTCGGGTTAGGTTAGGTACACATCTCCCGGGTTAGTTACACATCTCTCAGGTTAGGTTAGGTACACATCTCTCAGGTTAGGTTAGGTACACACCTCTCAGGTTAGGTTAGGTACACCTCTCAGGTTAGATACACAGCTGCTAGGTTAGGTACACATCTCTCAGGTTAGGTACACATCTCTCGGGTTAGACTAAGTACACATGTCTCAGGTTAGGTTAGGTACACACCTCTCAGGTTAGGTACACAGCTCTCAGGCTAGGTTAGGTACACATCTCTCGGGTTAGGTTAGGTACACATCTCCCGGGTTAGTTACACATCTCTCAGGTTAGGTTAGGTACACATCTCTCAGGTTAGGTTAGGTACACCTCTCAGGTTAGATACACAGCTGCTAGGTTAGGTACACATCTCTCAGGTTAGGTACACAGCTCTTAGGTTAGGTACACATCTCTCGGGTTAGACTAAGTACACATGTCTCAGGTTAGGTTAGGTACACATGTCTCAGGTTAGGTTAGGTACACATCTCTCAGGTTAGGCTAGGTACACATGTCTCAGGTTAGGTTAGGTACACATCTCTCATGGTAGGTTAGGTACACATCTCTCAGGTTAGGTACACATCTCTCGGGTTGGGTACACATCTCTCAGGTCAGGTTAGGTACTCATCTCTCAGTTCAGGTGAGGTACTCATCTCTCAGGTCAGGTTAGGTACACATCTCTCGGGTTAGATACACATCTCTCAGGCTAGGTTAGGTACACATCTCTCAGGCTAGGTTAGGTACACATCTCTCAGGCCAGGTTTGGTACACATCTCTTGGGTTAAACCGGGTACACATCTCTCAGGCTAGGTTAGGTACACATCTCCCAGGCTAGGTACACATCTCTCAGGTTAGTTACACATCTCTCAGGTTAGGTTAGGTACACAGCTCTCATGTCAGGTTAGGTACACGTCTCTCAAGTTAGGTTAGGTACACATCTCTCAGACCAGGTTAGGTCCACATCTCTCAGGTTAGGTTAGGTACACATCTCTCAGACCAGGTTAGGTCCACATCTCTCAAGTTAGGTTAGGTACACATCTCTCAGACCAGGTTAGGTACACATCTCTCATGTTAGATTGGGTACACATCTCTCAGGTTAGGTTAGGTACACATCTCTCAGGTTAGGTTAGGTACACACCTCTCAGGTTAGGTACACAGCTCTCAGGCTAGGTTAGGTACACATCTCTCGGGTTAGGTTAGGTACACATCTCCCGGGTTAGTTACACATCTCTCAGGTTAGGTTAGGGACACATCTCTCGGGTTAGGTTAGGTACACATCTCCCGGGTTAGTTACACATCTCTCAGGTTAGGTTAGGTACACATCTCTCAGGTTAGGTTAGGTACACACCTCTCAGGTTAGGTACACAGCTCTCAGGTTAGGTTAGGTACACCTCTCAGGTTAGGTTAGGTACACACCTCTCAGGTTAGGTACACAGCTCTCAGGTTAGGTTAGGTACACACCTCTCAGGTTAGATACACAGCTGCTAGGTTAGGTACACATCTCTCAGGTTAGACTAAGTACACATCTCTCAGGTAAGTTACACATCTCCCACGTTAGGTTGGGTACACTTCTCTCAAGTTAGTTTAGGTACACATCTCTCAGGTCAGGTTATGTACACATCTCTCAAGTTCAGTTAGGTACACATCTCTCAGGTCAGGTTAGGTACACATCTCTCATCCCAAGGCCCATCTACAGCTCTTTGTGAACACCCCTGTTACAGTGTAAACCTCCCTCCCTGTAGATTAATGTACAATGAACAAATACATTTTCCATTTTAATTTAATAATTTAATCTCTCTCTCCCTCTTTCTCTTTCTCTCTGTCTGTCTGTCTCTCTCTCTCTGTTTCTCTCTCTCCCTGTCTCTCTCTCTCTCTCTCTCTCCCCCCCCTTCTCTCCCTCCCTCCCTCTATCCTCCCCCTTTCCCACACACCCTCCCTTCCTCTCTCCCTACTCCCATCCCTCTCTCCCTACTCCCATCCCTCTCTCCCTCCTCCCTCTATCCCTCCCTCCCTCCCTCCTCAGTGTTAAACCTGACTCTTATAGATCTACCAGGGATGACTAAGGTAGCGGTGGGAGACCAGCCAGTCGACATCGAGCACCAGATCAGAGACATGCTGATGCAGGTCAGAGACTGTGGTTACGGTCCCAAATGGCACCCTATTCCCAAAATGGCATCCTATTCCCTAGATAGTGCACTACTTTTGACTAGAATGGCACCCTATTCCCTAGGAAGTGCACTACTTTTGACCAGATGGCAGCCTATTCCCTAGATAGTGCACTACTTTTGACCAGAATGGCATCCTATTCCCTAGATAGTGCACTACTTTTGACCAGAATGGCATCCTATTCCCTAGATAGTGCACTACTTTTGACCAGATGGCACTCTATTCTCTATACACTTTAAATATTAAAGTAATATAGTATATCTTCTATGTTGTGTGTAGTTCATATCCAAAGAGTAATAAAGTACATGTTAAAGTAATTAAAGATATGTTAAAGAGAAAGGAGGTAATTAAGTATATGTTAAAGAGAAAGAGAAAGGGGGTATTAAGTATATGTTACAGGGAAAGGGGGTAATTAAGTATATGTTACAGGGAAAGGGGGTAATTAAGTATATGTTAAAGGGAAAGGGGGTAATTAAGTATATGTTAAAGGGAAAGGGGGTAATTAAGTATATGTTAAAGGGAAAGGGGGTAATTAAGTATATGTTACAGGAAAGGGGGTAATTAAGTATATAATATTATTAAGTATATGTTAAAGGGAAAGGGGTAATTAAGTATATGTTAAAGAGAAAGGGGTAATTAAGTATATGTTACAGGGAAAGGGGTAATTAAGTATATGTTAAAGGGAAAGAAAGGGGGTAATTAAGTATATGTTACAGGGAAAGGGGTAATTAAGTATATGTTAAAGGGAAAGGGGTAATTAAGTATATGTTAAAGGGAAAGAGAAAGGGGGTAATTAAGTATATGTTACAGGGAAAGAGAAAGGGGTAATTAAGTATATGTTACAGGGAAAGGGGTAATTAAGTATATGTTAAAGGGAAAGGGGTAATTAAGTATATGTTAAAGGAAAGGGGTAATTAAGTATATGTTAAAGGAAAAGGGGGTAATTAAGTATATGTTAAAGGGAAAGGGGGTAATTAAGTATATGTTAAAGGAAAAGAGAAAGGGGGTAATTAAGTATATGTTAAAGAGAAAGGGGGTAATTAAGTATATGTTAAAGGGAAAGGGGGTAATTAAGTATATGTTAAAGAGAAAGGGGGTAATTAAGTATATGTTATAGAGAAAGGGGGTAATTAAGTATATGTTATAGAGAAAGGGGGTAATTAAGTATATGTTAAAGAGAAAGGGGGTAATTAAGTATATGTTAAAGAGAAGGGGGTAATTAAGTATATGTTATAGAGAAAGGGGTAATTAAGTATATGTTAAAGAGAAAGGGGTAATTAAGTATATGTTAAAGAGAAAGGGGGTAATTAAGTATATGTTATAGAGAAAGGGGTAATTAAGTATATGTTAAAGAGAAAGGGGGTAATTAAGTATATGTTATAGAGAAAGGGGTAATTAAGTATATGTTATAGAGAAAGGGGTAATTAAGTATATGTTATAGAGAAAGGGGGTAATTAAGTATATGTTATAGAGAAAGGGGGTAATTAAGTATATGTTACAGGGAAAGGGGTAATTAAGTATATGTTAAAGAGAAAGGGGTAATTAAGTATATGTTATAGAGAAAGGGGGTAATTAAGTATATGTTATAGAGAAAGGGGGGTAATTAAGTATATGTTACAGGGAAAGGGGGTAATTAAGTATATGTTAAAGAGAAAGGGGGTAATTAAGTATATGTTATAGAGAAAGGGGGTAATTAAGTATATGTTAAAGAGAAAGGGGGTAATTAAGTATATGTTAAAGAGAATGGGGGTAATTAAGTATATGTTATAGAGAAAGGGGGTAATTAAGTATATGTTAAAGAGAAAGGGGGTAATTAAGTATATGTTAAAGAGAAAGGGGGTAATTAAGTATATGTTATAGAGAAAGGGGGTAATTAAGTATATGTTAAAGAGAAAGGGGGTAATTAAGTATATGTTAAAGGGAAAGGGAAAGGGGGTAATTAAGTATATGTTATAGAGAAAGGGAAAGGGGGTAATTAAGTATATGTTATAGAGAAAGGGAAAGGGGGTAATTAAGTATATGTTATAGAGAAAGAGAAAGGGGGTAATTAAGTATATGTTAAAGGGAAAGGGGGTAATTAAGTATATGTTAAAGGGAAAGGGGGTAATTAAGTATATGTTATAGAGAAAGGGGGTAATTAAGTATATGTTAAAGAGAAAGGGGGTAATTAAGTATATGTTAAAGGGAAAGGGGTATTAAGTATATGTTAAAGGGAAAGGGGGTAATTAAGTATATGTTATAGAGAAAGGGGGTAATTAAGTATATGTTAAAGAGAAAGGGGGTAATTAAGTATATGTTATAGAGAAAGGGGGTAATTAAGTATATGTTAAAGAGAAAGGGGGTAATTAAGTATATGTTATAGAGAAAGGGGGTAATTAAGTATATGTTAAAGGGAAAGGGAAAGGGGGTAATTAAGTATATGTTAAAGGGAAAGGGGGTAATTAAGTATATGTTAAAGGGAAAGGGGGTAATTAAGTATATGTTATAGAGAAAGGGGTAATTAAGTATATGTTAAAGGGAAAGGGAAAGGGGTAATTAAGTATATGTTAAAGGGAAAGGGGTAATTAAGTATATGTTATAGAGAAAGGGGGTAATTAAGTATATGTTAAATGAAAGGGGTAATTAAATATGTTAAATGAAAGGGGTAATTAAGTATATGTTAAAGGGAAAGGGGGTAATTAAGTATATGTTAAAGAGAAAGGGAAAGGGGTAATTAAATATATGTTTAGGGGCAATCTACAGGTGCTACATCCATATTTGGACGTATAAGTGAATGATATGTACATATTGACATATTGAATATAAGGTGTTAGTGTTTCCTGAGCTCAGTTCAACTGTCACACTGCATCAGATCCCAGAAGAGAAGATTGTTTTACTGTTGTTGTTGTTGTAAACAATGTAAATGTAAACAAACTCTATATGGCCTCATAACATGGTTACAACGATCATGTTGATATCCTGGACGGTCAGTCCTTGCATCCATAGCTCTGCCTATGAATTTGAGAGGGGTTACATTTCTCCAGGCCCAGCTTTTTACTGAAACATGAGTCATTAGAGAGCTTTATTATTGTTTCAACTGCTGATTGCCTCTTTAAAGTAATATAGTCTTGTCTTCTATGTTATGTACTAAAATGTATATATTCTGTGCACTTAATAACTAAATAATCCTGTCTGACACTGTTATATGCAGTTACTAACTAAATAATCCTGTCTGACACTCTTATATGCAGTTACTAACTTAAGAATCCTGTCTGATTCTGTTATATGCAGTTACTAACTTAAGAATCCTGTCTGATTCTGTTATATGCAGTTCATAACTAAAGACTCCTGTCTGACACTGTTATATGCAGTTCATAACTAAAGAATCCTGTCTGATTCTGTTATATGCATTTAATAACTAAATAATCCTGTCTGATTCTGTTATATGCAGTTCATAACTAAAGAATCCTGTCTGACACTGTTATATGCAGTTCATAACTAAATAATCCTGTCTGATCCTGTTATATGCAGTTCATAACTAAAGAATCCTGTCTGATCCTGGCTGTGACTCCAGCTAACCAGGATCTGGCCAACTCTGATGCTCTCAAGATTTCTAAGGAGGTCGACCCTCAAGGTAAGGAGGGGGGCAGAGTGTGTGTAGAGAGGTTACGTTTGTATGTGTGTGTGTCAGGCAAATCTGTTATGTTGTATGTGTTCTAACAGGTCCACAATGTGGTTACTAAAATCCGATTTGGAAATATTTGGCTGTTTTCGCTGCATAAAAGTGGTCAAACTCTTACCTGATCTTTTCATATAATGGGATGGAGAGAGAGTGGAAAGAGTGGAAAGTTGCCACGGCGACGACCTGTGTTGACCTATGTGTTTCCAGGGTTACGCACCATCGGAGTGATCACCAAGCTGGACCTGATGGACGAGGGACGGACGCACGGGACATTCTAGAGAATAAACTACTGCCGCTACGAAGGGGTGACACACACACACACACACTCCTGTTATAAGCTGCTCCCTCCAGGTTATAACAGGGTAATAACCACCTCTCCTCCTCTCCAGGTTACATCGGGGTGGTGAATCGTAGTCAGAAGGATATTGACGGCAGGAAGGATATTAAAGCAGCTCTGGGTGCAGAGAGGAAGTTCTTCCTGTCTCATCCAGGATACAGACACATAGCTGACCGCATGGGAACACCACATCTACAGAAAACACTCAACCAGGTTAGATATGTAGATGCAGAGAGGAAGTTCTTCCTGTCTCAACCAGGTTAGATATGTAGATGCAGAGGGAAGTTCTTCCTGTCTCAACCAGGTTAGATATGTAGATGCAGAGAGGAAGTTCTTCCTGTCTCAACCAGGTTAGATATGTAGATGCAGAGAGGAAGTTCTTCCTGTCTCAACCAGGTTAGATATGTAGATGCAGAGAGGAAGTTCTTCCTGTCTCAACCAGGTTAGATATGTAGATGCAGAGGGAAGTTCTTCCTGTCTCAACCAGGTTAGATATGTAGATGCAGAGAGGAAGTTCTTCCTGTCTCAACCAGGTTAGATATGTAGATGCAGAGAGGAAGTTCTTCCTGTCTCAACCAGGTTAGATATGTAGATGCAGAGAGGAAGTTCTTCCTGTCTCAACCAGGTTAGATATGTAGATGCAGAGAGGAAGTTCTTCCTGTCTCAACCAGGTTAGATATGTAGATGCAGAGAGGAAGTTCTTCCTGTCTCAACCAGGTTAGATATGTAGATGCAGAGAGGAAGTTCTTCCAGTCTCAACCAGGTTAGATATGTAGATGCAGAGAGGAAGTTCTTCCTGTCTCAACCAGGTTAGATATGTAGATGCAGAGAGGAAGTTCTTCCTGTCTCAACCAGGTTAGATATGTAGATGCAGAGAGGAAGTTCTTCCTGTCTCAACCAGGTTAGATATGTAGATGCAGAGAGGAAGTTATTCCTGTCTCAACCAGGTTAGATATGTAGATGCAGAGAGGAAGTTCTTCCTGTCTCAACCAGGTTAGATATGTAGATGCAGAGAGGAAGTTCTTCCTGTCTCAACCAGGTTAGATATGTAGATGCAGAGAGGAAGTTCTTCCTGTCTCAACCAGGTTAGATATGTAGATGCAGAGAGGAAGTTCTTCCTGTCTCAACCAGGTTAGATATGTAGATGCAGAGAGGAAGTTCTTCCTGTCTCAACCAGGTTAGATATGTAGATGCAGAGAGGAAGTTCTTCCTGTCTCAACCAGGTTAGATATGTAGATGCAGAGAGGAAGTTCTTCCTGTCTCAACCAGGTTAGATATGTAGATGCAGAGAGGAAGTTCTTCCTGTCTCAACCAGGTTAGATATGTAGATGCAGAGAGGAAGTTCTTCCTGTCTCAACCAGGTTAGATATGTAGATGCAGAGAGGAAGTTCTTCCTGTCTCAACCAGGTTAGATATGTAGATGCAGAGAGGAAGTTCTTCCTGTCTCAATCATTTCCGGTCACAGCTTGTTTTCGAATTGCTGTGCGTTTTGTTGCCAACCTATTTTGCTACCTGACAACTTTACGGGTTTCACTTTTTAATTACCGTTCATATATTTATTTTTTCCTCAACTTTTTCACTCCGGACGCTTTATCTGGACACGATTCGTCAGGACCTCCAACAGCCGAAGCTAAGTAGTAACATTAACATGATGCCTTCTAATTGCAGCCGCTGTGCTCGCCTTACGGCGAGGATAGCTGTACTGCAAGCCCAGCTTCAGACGCAATCGTTAGGCAAGGGTAATTTCAGTGTAGGAAAGGATGAAACAGCGTCTGTGCCACCAGTAAGTGCAGATAGTAGTATAAATCCCTGGCACAGTCCCCGCAGCCGGACAACTTTCTCACGGTTTCTGGAAGGAAATGCTGTAGGAAAGCTCAACCGGTGTCGCTCATTCAGCAGACAGAAACTTTCAACCGGTTTTCCCCATTAAGCAGCGGGTCGGTGTCAGAGGCCGAGTCTTCTCTGGTCTCTACTCCTCCCGTTACGGGGTCTGAGACGCCGAAGCTTCCCACCATTAGCTCTGACAAATTGAAAACTCTAGTCATTGGCGACTCCATTACCCGCAGTATTAGACTTAAAGCGAATCATCCAGCGATCATACACTGTTTACCCGGGGCAGGGCTACCGACGTTAAGGCTAATCTGAAGATGGTGCTGGCTAAAGCTAAAACTGGCGAGTGTAGAGAGTATAGAGATATTGTTATCCACGTCGGCACCAACGATGTTAGGATGAAACAGTCAGAGATCACCAAGCGCAACATAGCTTCTGCGTGCATATCAGCTAGAAAGATGTGTCGGCATCGAGTAATTGTCTCTGGCCCCCTCCCAGTTAGGGGAGTGATGAGCTCTACAGCAGAGTCTCACAACTCAATCGCTGGTTGAAAACTGTTTTCTGCCCCTCCCAAAAGATAGAATTTGTAGATAATTGGCCCTCTTTCTGGGACTCACCCACAAACAGGACCAAGCCTGACCTGCTGAGGAGTGACGGACTCCATCCTAGCTGGAGGGGTGCTCTCATCTTATCTGCCAACATAGACAGGGCTCTAACTCCTCTAGCTCCACAATGAAATAGGGTGCAGGCCAGGCAGCAGGCTATTAGCCAGCCTGCCAGCATAGTGGAGTCTGCCACTAGCATAGTCAGTGTAGTCAGCTCAGCTATCACCATTGAGACCGTGTCTGTGCCTCGACCTAGGTTGGGCAAAACTAAACATGGCGGTGTTCGCCTTAGCAATCTCACTAGGATAAAGACCACCTCCATTCCTGTCATTACTGAAAGAGATCATGATACCTCACATCTCAAAATAGGGCTACTTAATGTTAGATCCCTTACTTCAAAGGCAATTATAGTCAATGAACTAATCACTGATCATAATCTTGATGTGATTGGCCTGACTGAAACATGGCTTAAGCCTGATGAATTTACTGTGTTAAATGAGGCCTCACCTCCTGGCTACACTAGTGACCATATCCCCGTGCATCCCGCAAAGGCGGAGGTGTTGCTAACATTTATGATAGCAAATTTCAATTTACAAAAAAAAAAAAAAATGACGTTTTGTCTTTTGAGCTTCTAGTCATGAAATCTATGCAGCCTACTCAATCACTTTTTATAGCTACTGTTTACAGGCCTCCTGGGCCATATACAGCGTTTCTCACTGAGTTCCCTGAATTCCTATCAGACCTTGTAGTCATTGCAGATAATATTCTAATCTTTGGTGACTTTAATATTCACATGGAAAAGTCCACAGACCCACTCCAAAAGGCTTTTGGAGCCATCATCGACTCAGTGGGTTTTGTCCAACATGTCTCTGGACCCACTCACTGTCACAGTCATACGCTGGACCTAGTTTTGTCCCATGGAATAAATGTTGTGGATCTTAATGTTTTTCCTCATAATCCTGGACTATCGGACCACCATTTTATTACGTTTGCAATTGCAACAAATAATCTGCTCAGACCCCAACCAAGGAACATCAAAAGTCGTGCTATAAATTCACAGACAACACAAAGATTCCTTGATGCCCTTCCAGACTCCCTCTGCCTACCCAAGGACGCCAGAGGACAAAAATCCGTTAACCACCTAACTGAGGATCTCAATTTAACCTTGCGCAATACCCTAGATGCAGTTGCACCCCTAAAAACTAAAAAAATGTCTCATAAGAAACTAGCTCCCTGGTACACAGAAAATACCCGAGCTCTGAAGCAAGCTTCCAGAAAATTGGAACGGAAATGGCGCCACACCAAACTGGAAGTCTTCCGACTAGCTTGGAAGGACGGTACCGTGCAGTACCGAAGAGCCCTTACTGCTGCTCGATCGTCCTATTTTTCTAACTTAATTGAGGAAAATAAGAACAATCCGAAATTCCTTTTTGATACTGTGGCAAAGCTAACTAAAAAGCAGCATTCCCCAAGAGAGGATGACTTTCACTTTAGCAGTGATAAATTCATGAACTTCTTTGAGGAAAAGATTATGATTATTAGAAAGCAAATTACGGACTCCTCTTTAAACCTGCGTATTCCTCCAAACCTCAGTTGTCCTGAGTCTGCACAACTCTGCCAGGACCTAGGATCAAGAGAGACGCTCAAGTGTTTTAGTACTATATCTCTTGACACAATGATGAAAATAATCATGGCCTCTAAACCTTCAAGCTGTATACTGGACCCTATTCCAACTAAACTACTGAAAGAGCTGCTTCCTGTGCTTGGCCCTCCTATGTTGAACATAATAAACGGCTCTCTATCCACTGGATGTGTACCAAACTCACTAAAAGTGGCAGTAATAAAGCCTCTCTTGAAAAAGCCAAACCTTGACCCAGAAAATATAAAAACTATCGGCCTATATCGAATCTTCCATTCCTCTCAAAGATTTTAGAGAAGGCTGTTGCGCAGCAACTCACTGCCTTCCTGAAGACAAACAATGTATACGAAATGCTTCAGTCTGGTTTTAGACCCCATCATAGCACTGAGACGGCACTTGTGAAGGTGGTAAATGACATTTTAATGGCATCGGACCGAGGCTCTGCATCTGTCCTCGTGCTCCTAGACCTTAGTGCTGCTTTTGATACCATCGATCACCACATTCTTTTGGAGAGATTGGAAACCCAAATTGGTCTACACGGACAAGTTCTGGCCTGGTTTAGATCTTATCTGTCGGAAAGATATCAGTTTGTCTCTGTGAATGGTTTGTCCTCTGACAAATCAACTGTACATTTCGGTGTTCCTCAAGGTTCTGTTTTAGGACCACTATTGTTTTCACTATATATTTTACCTCTTGGGGATGTTATTCGAAAACATAATGTAAACTTTCACTGCTATGCGGATGACACACAGCTGTACATTTCAATGAAACATGGTGAAGCCCCAAAATTGCCCTCGCTAGAAGCATGTGTTTCAGACATAAGGAAGTGGATGGCTGCAAACTTTCTACTATTAAACTCGGACAAAACAGAGATGCTTGTTCTAGGTCCCAAGAAACAAAGAGATCTTCTGTTGAATCTGACAATTAATCTTAATGGTTGTACAGTCGTCTCAAATAAAACTGTGAAGGACCTCGGCGTTACTCTGGACCCTGATCTCTCTTTTGAAGAACATATCAAGACCATTTCGAGGACAGCTTTTTTCCATCTACGTAACATTGCAAAAATCAGAAACTTTCTGTCCAAAAATGATGCAGAAAAATTAATCCATGCTTTTGTCACTTCTAGGTTAGACTACTGCAATGCTCTATTTTCCGGCTACCCGGATAAAGCACTAAATAAACTTCAGTTAGTGCTAAATACGGCTGCTAGAATCCTGACTAGAACCAAAAAATTTGATCACATTACTCCAGTGCTAGCCTCTCTACACTGGCTTCCTGTCAAAGCAAGGGCTGATTTCAAGGTTTTACTGCTAACCTACAAAGCATTACATGGGCTTGCTCCTACCTACCTCTCTGATTTGGTCCTGCCGTACATACCTACACGTACGCTACGGTCACAAGACGCAGGCCTCCTAATTGTCCCTAGAATTTCTAAGCAAACAGCTGGAGGCAGGGCTTTCTCCTATAGAGCTCCATTTTTATGGAACGGTCTGCCTACCCATGTCAGAGACGCAAACTCGGTCTCAACCTTTAAGTCTTTACTGAAGACTCATCTCTTCAGTGGGTCATATGATTGAGTGTAGTCTGGCCCAGGAGTGGGAAGGTGAACGGAAAGGCTCTGGAGCAACGAACCGCCCTTGCTGTCTCTGCCTGGCCGGTTCCCCTCTTTCCACTGGGATTCTCTGCCTCTAACCCTGTTACGGGGGCTGAGTCACTGGCTTGCTGGGGCTCTCTCGTGCCGTCCCTGGGGGGGGGGTGCGTCACCTGGGTGGGTTGATTCACTGTTGTGGTCGGCCTGTCCCCCCTTGGGTTGTACCGTGGCGGAGATCTTTGTGGGCTATACTCGGCCTTGTCTCAGGATGGTAAGTTGGTGGTTGAAGATATCCCTCTAGTGGTGTGGGGGATGTGCTTTGGCAAAGTGGGTGGGGTTATATCCTTCCTGTTTGGCCCTGTCCGGGGGTGTCCTCGGATGGGGCCACAGTGTCTCCTGACCCCTCCTGTCTCAGCCTCCAGTATTTATGCTGCAGTAGTTTATGTGTCGGGGGGCTAGGGTCAGTTTGTTATATCTGGAGTACTTCTCCTGTCCTATTCGGTGTCCTGTGTGAATCTAAGTGTGCGTTCTCTAATTCTCTCCTTCTCTCTTTCTTTCTTCTCTCGGAGGACCTGAGCCCTAGGACCATGTCCCAGGACTACCTGACATGAGGACTCCTTGCTGTCCCCAGTCCACCTGGCCATGCTCCTGCTCCAGTTTCAACTGACCTGAGCCCTAGGACCGTGCCCCAGGACTACCTGACATGAAGGCTCCTTGCTGTCCCCAGTCCACCTGACTGTGCTGCTGCTCCAGTTTCAACTGTTCTGCCTTATTATTATTCGACCATGCTGGTCATTTATGAACATTTGAACATCTTGGTCATGTTCTGTTATAATCTCTACCCGGCACAGCCAGAAGAGGACTGGCCACCCCACATAGCCCGGTTCCTCTCTAGGTTTCTTCCTAGGTTTTGGCCTTTCTAGGGAGTTTTTCCTAGCCACCGTGCTTTTACACCTGCATTGTTTGCTGTTTGGGGTTTTAGGCTGGGTTTCTGTACAGCACTTTGAGATATCAGCTGATGTACGAAGGGCTATATAAATAAATTTGATTTGATTTGATTTGATATGTAGACACTATATCAACATTTGACCAGTTCTTCAAAGTAGATAAGACATACTTTCACAAACTCTCTTGTCGTTGTGTACATTCCTCTTCCATGTGGTCTGTGTGTCTAACCCAGCAGGGTGTAAAAGGTTATCTGTCCAGAGATCTGTAGATAATGATGAGATGCTCATGTCTCCGCTCTAACAATGGGAGTCGTTGTCCCAAAGGCAGGAATGGAGCGACAAGCTCAGATCTGCATATTTTGCCCATAGAAACGCATTGGGCTTATTTTGGACAGATTTTTAGCAAGTGAAACCTCTCGTTTCGCCTCTTCCTCTCTGACCCGTCGAGGAAAAAAGCAGGTGCAATGGGTTAAGGTCATTGTAGTTCATTGTTACGTTTCTGCACTGAACTAGGTTGAATATTTGCTTCAGCGTCCCACATATTTCTTGACTTGATATATCTTGTGAATGATTTGATTTCTCTCTAGAGAAACAGCGTGTTGGACTCACAAACAAAAAAATACTGTTTGGAATTGAACCGACGTCAGCCAATTAGTTATAACAAAAAAAAACGGAAATGTCAGTTAATCGCTCGACACTACTCTCTCTCTCTGTGTCTCTCTCTTTCTCTTTCACTCTGTCTATCTTTCTCTTTCTCTCTCTCTCTGTCTCTATCTTTCTCTTTCTCTCCCACCCTGTCTCTATCTTTCTCTTTCTCTCTCACTCTGTCTCTATCTTTCTCTTTCTCTCTATCTTTCTCTTTCTCTCTCACTCTGTCTCTATCTTTCTCTTTCTCTCTCTCTATCTTTCTCTTTCTCTCTCACTCTGTCTCTATCTTTCTCTTTCTCTCTATCTTTCTCTTTCTCTCTCACTCTGTCTCTATCTTTCTCTTTCTCTCTCTCTCTATCTTTCTCTTTCTCTCTCACTCTGTCTCTATCTTTCTCTTTCTCTCTCTCTCTATCTTTCTCTTTCTCTCCCACCCTGTCTCTATCTTTCTCTTTCTCTCTCTCTCTATCTTTCTCTTTCTCTCCCACCCTGTCTCTATCTTTCTCTCTCACTCTGTCTCTGTCTCCATCTTTCTCTCTCACCCTGTCTCCATCTTTCTCTCTCACTCTGTCTCCATCTTTCTCTCTCACTCTGTCTCTATCTTTCTCTTTCTCTCTCTCTCTATCTTTCTCTTTCTCTCTCACTCTGTCTCTATCTTTCTCTTTCTCTCTCACTCTGTCTCTATCTTTCTCTTTCTCTCTCTCTCTATCTTTCTCTTTCTCTCCCACCCTGTCTCTATCTTTCTCTCTCACTCTGTCTCTGTCTCCATCTTTCTCTCTCACCCTGTCTCCATCTTTCTCTCTCACTCTGTCTCCATCTTTCTCTCTCACTCTGTCTCCATCTTTCTCTCTCACTCTGTCTCCATCTTTCTCTCTCACTCTGTCTCCATCTTTCTCTCTCACTCTGTCTCTGTCTCCATCTTTCTCTCTCACCCTGTCTCCATCTTTCTCTCTCACCCTGTCTCCATCTTTCTCTCTCACTCTGTCTCCATCTTTCTCTCTCACTCTGTCTCTATCTTTCTCTCCCACTCTGTCTCCATCTCCCCCCTCTCCCTCCAGCAACTGACCAACCACATCCGGGACACGTTGCCAGGGTTACGTAGTAAGCTCCAGAGCCAGCTTCTCTCTCTGGAGAAAGAGGTCGAGGAATACAAGAACTTCAAACCAGACGACCCGACACGCAAGACCAAGGCCCTACTGCAGTCAGTATATAAACACACACACACACAAGACCAAGGCCCTACTGCAGTCAGTATATAAACACACACACACACAAGACCAAGGCCCTACTGCAGTCAGTATATAAACACACACACACACACGCAAGACCAAGGCCCTACTGCAGTCAGTATATAAACACACACACACGCAAGACCAAGGCCCTACTGCAGTCAGTATATAAACACACACACACACACACAAGACCAAGGCCCTACTGCAGTCAGTATATAAACACACACACACAAGACCAAGGCCCTACTGCAGTCAGTATATAAACACACACACACACAAGACCAAGGCCCTACTGCAGTCAGTATATAAACACACACACACACACGCAAGACCAAGGCCCTACTGCAGTCAGTATATAAACACACACACACACGCAAGACCAAGGCCCTACTGCAGTCAGTATATAAACACACACACATGCAAGACCAAGGCCCTACTGCAGTCAGTATATAAACACACACACACACGCAAGACCAAGGCTCTACTGCAGTCAGTATATAAACACACACACACACACACAAGACCAAGGCCCTACTGCAGTCAGTATATAAACACACACACACACGCAAGACCAAGGCTCTACTGCAGTCAGTATATAAACACACACACACACACAAGACCAAGGCCCTACTGTAGTCAGTATATAAACACACACACACACACAAGACCAAGGCCCTACTGTAGTCAGTATATAAACACACACACACACACAAGACCAAGGCCCTACTGCAGTCAGTACACACACACATATATATAAATATATACTGTATCTGACTGTCAGTACTTTTGTAATATGACTGTGTGTGTGTGTGTGTGTGTGTGTGTGTGTGTGTGTGTGTGTGTGTGTGTGTGTGTGTGTGTGTGTGTGTGTGTGTGTGTGTGTGTGTGTGTGTGTGTGTGTGTGTGTGTGTGTGTGTGTGTGTGTGTAGGATGGTTCAGCAGTTTGGTGTAGACTTTGAGAAGCGTATTGAGGGATCAGGTGATCAGGTGGATACTGCGGAGCTCTCTGGAGGAGCTAGAATCAACAGGATCTTCCACGAGAGATTCCCCTTCGAACTGGTCAAGGTACACACACACACACACACACACACGCACACGCACACGCACACGCACACACACGCACGCACGCACGCACACACACACACACACACACACACACACACACACACACACACACACACACACACACACACATATTGTTTTACTATCCTTGCGGGGACCCAAACATGTATTCTCAATCAAAATCCCTAACCCTAAACCCTAAACCCTAAACCCTAAGCTTAAAATAGTATTTTTCCTTGTGAGGACCCGCGAAATGTCCCCACTTCTCAGAATGTTCCTTGTTCCTAGTAAAACCAAAAACACACACACTGATTTCCCCTCTGTGTTGTGTTCAGATGGAGTTTGATGAGAAGGAGTTGAGGAGAGAGATCAGTTATGCCATCAAGAACATCCATGGAGTGAGGCAAGTACAGACAGACAGACATCTCCCTCTCTATCTCCCTCCTGTCTGTCTGTCTGTCTGTCTGTCTGTCTGTCTGTCTGTCTGTCTGTCTGTCTGTCTGTCTGTCTGTCTGTCTGTCTGTCTGTCTGTCTTTCCACCTGCCTCTCTCTACATGTCTGTGTGTCTGTCTGTGTGCCCCCTCCAGAACAGGCCTGTTCACCCCTGACCTAGCCTTTGAGGCCATAGTGAAAAAGCAGATCATTAAGCTGAAAGAGCCGTGTCTGAAATGTATGGACCTGGTGATCCAGGAGCTCATCAACACCGTGCGCCAGTGCACCAATAAGGTACCTCGCTGCATGGAGCCTGTAAAGCCCTGTCATGCTACTCCAGGCCACGCTGGGGGCACTATGGAACTAGCCTTTTCAATGCTATCATGCTAATCTAGGCCCCAGGATAGTGCACTGCATGGTACTGTGTAGGGTGAAGTTGACCCTAAAAGCTGATCTGGGGTCAGTTTAGCATTTCCCCCACTAATGGTTAACGATTCGGTTAGTTTAGAATTGGGGAAGAGAAGCTGATCCTAGATCTGTACCTAGGGGAGACTTCACACCAGGGAGCATGGAGCCTGTAATGCCTGACATGCCATGCTCCTGGCCACAGGGGGGCGATGTGGAGCTTTCTTCTACTGTTAACAGGGTGTTGTGCTGTGAGATGTGTGTTTATGTTTCTCCTCACGTGTCTCTGGTTCCCCCTGAAGACAAACAGATTGACACACGCGTGCGGACACACACACACACACACACACACACACACACACACACACACACACACACACACACACACACACACACACACACACACACACACACACACACACACACACACACACACACACACACACACACACACACACCTTGTAGTGGATGTCAAAGTTTAGTAACAGATGCCAGTATGAACTAACTGACTAAACAAAATGCCTTTTATCTCTCTCTCTCTCTCTCTCTCTGTTCTTCTCCCTCTATCCCTCCATCTCTCTCTCTCTCTCTCTCTCTCTGTCTCTCTCTGTGTTCTTCTCCCTCTATCCCTCCATCTCTCTCTCTCTCTCTCTCTCTCTCTGTGTTCTTCTCCCTCTATCCCTCCATCTCTCTCTCTCTCTCTCTCTCTCTGTGTTCTTCTCCCTTTATCCCTCCATCTCTCTCTCTCTCTCTCTGTGTTCTTCTCCCTCTATCCCTCCATCTCTCTCTCTGTCTCTCTCTGTGTTCTTCTCCCTCTATCCCTCCATCTCTCTCTCTCTCTCTCTCTCTCTCTGTGTTCTTCTCCCTCTATCCCTCCATCTCTCTCTCTCTCTCTCTCTCTCTGTGTTCTTCTCCCTCTATCCCTCCATCTCTCTTTCTCTCTGTCTCTCTCTGTGTTCTTCTCCCTCTATCCCTCCATCTCTCTCTCTCTGTGTTCTTCTCCCTCTATCCCTCCATCTCTCTCTCTCTCTCTCTCTCTCTCTCTAGTCTCTCTCTGTGTTCTTCTCCCTCTATCCCCATCCATCTCTCTCTCTCTCTCTCTCTCTCTCTCTCTCTCTCTCTCTCTCTCTGTGTTCTTCTCCCTCTATCCCTCCATCTCTCTCTCTCTCTGTGTTCTTCTCCCTCTATCCCTCCATCTCTCTCTCTCTCTGTCTCTCTCTGTGTTCTTCTCCCTCTATCCCTCCATCTCTCTCTCTCTCTCTCTCTCTCTGTGTTCTTCTCCCTCTATCCCTCCATCTCTCTCTCTCTCTCTCTCTCTCTCTCTGTGTTCTTCTCCCTTTATCCCTCCATCTCTCTCTCTCTCTGTGTTCTTCTCCCTCTATCCCTCCATCTCTCTCTCTCTGTCTCTCTCTGTGTTCTTCTCCCTCTATCCCTCCATCTCTCTCTCTCTCTCTCTCTCTGTGTTCTTCTCCCTCTATCCCTCCATCTCTCTCTCTCTCTGTCTCTCTCTGTTCTTCTCCCTCTATCCCTCCATCTCTCTTTCTCTCTGTCTCTCTCTGTGTTCTTCTCCCTCTATCCCTCCATCTCTCTCTCTCTGTGTTCTTCTCCCTCTATCCCTCCATCTCTCTCTCTCTCTCTCTCTCTCTCTCTCTCTCTCTCTGTGTTCTTCTCCTCTATCCCTCCATCTCCTCTCATCTCTCTCTCTCTCTCTCTCTCTCTCTCTCTCTCTCTCTCTCTCTCTCTCTCTCTGTGTTCTTCTCCCTCTATCCCTCCATCTCTCTCTCTCTCTCTGTGTTCTTCTCCCTCTATCCCTCCATCTCTCTCTCTCTCTCTCTCTCTCTCTGTGTTCTTCTCCCTCTATCCCTCCATCTCTCTCTCTCTCTGTCTCTCTCTGTGTTCTTCTCCCTCTATCCCTCCATCTCTCTCTCTCTCTGTGTTCTTCTCCCTCTATCCCTCCATCTCTCTCTCTCTCTCTCTCTCTCTCTGTGTTCTTCTCCCTCTATCCCTCCATCTCTCTTTCTCTCTCTCTGTGTTCTTCTCCCTCTATCTCTCTCTCTCTCTCTCTCTGTCTCTCTCTGTGTTCTTCTCCCTCTATCCCTCCATCTCTCTCTCTCTCTCTCTCTCTCTCTCTCTCTCTCTGTTCTTCTCCCTCTCTCCCTCCATCTCTCTCTCTCTCTCTGTGTTCTTCTCCCTCTATCCCTCCATCTCTCTCTCTCTCTGTCTCTCTCTGTGTTCTTCTCCCTCTATCCCTCCATCTCTCTCTCTCACTGTCTCTCTCTGTGTTCTTCTCCCTCTATCCCTCCATCTCTCTCTCTCTCTCTCTCTCTCTCTCTCTCTGTCTCTCTCTGTGTTCTTCTCCCTCTATCCCTCCATCTCTCTCTCTCTCTGTCTCTCTCTGTGTTCTTCTCCCTCTATCCCTCCATCTCTCTCTCTCTGTGTTTTTCTCCCTCTATCCCCCCATCTCTCTCTCTCTCTCTGTGTTCTTCTCCCTCTATCCCTCCATCTCTCTCTCTCTCTCTGTTCTTCTCCCTCTATCCCTCCATCTCTCTCTCTCTCTCTCTCTGTGTTCTTCTCCCTCTATCCCTCCATCTCTCTCTCTCTCTCTGTGTTCTTCTCCCTCTATCCCTCCATCTCTCTCTCTCTCTCTGTGTTCTTCTCCCTCTATCCCTCCATCTCTCTCTTTTATTTTATTTCTCTCTTACACTGCTCCCCTACCTCTCTCCCTCTCTTAATCTGTTTCTATCACTTCCGGACTTCCCTGACTCCTCCCCACCATGACCCGTCCCACTCACGGACCCCTCCCACTTCCGGACACCTCCCCACTTCAATGACTCCTCCCACTCCCTGGCTCCTCCTTGTCCTGCCCTACCGTGATAAACTACATCTCCCACGATGCTCCAGAACAGGCCTGTTCACCCCTGACCTAGCCTTTGAGGCCATAGTGAAAAAGCAGATCATTAAACTGAAAGAGCCGTGTCTGAAATGCGTGGACCTCGTCCTGTCCGAGCTCACCTCCCTCGTCAAGAAGTGTACCGGAAAGGTAAAGGGAAGAATCACAGTGGAGGGAAGGAAACAAGGTAGGAAGAGAGAAGAGGGACAGTGGAGGGAAGGAAACAAGATAGGAGGGAAGAGAGAAGAGGGACAGCGGAGGGAAGGAAACAAGGAAGGAGGGAAGAGAGAAGAGGGACAGCGGAGGGAAGGAAACAAGGAAGGAGGGAAGAGAGAAGAGGGACAGCGGAGGGAAGGAAACAAGGAAGGAGGGAAGAGAGAAGAGGGACAGCGGAGGGAAGGAAACAAGGAAGGAGGGAAGAGAGAAGAGGGACAGCGGAGGGAAGGAAACAAGGAAGGAAGAGAGAAGAGGGACAGTGGAGGGAAGGAAACAAGGTAGGAGGGAAGAGAGAAGAGGGACAGTGGAGGGAAGGAAACAAGGTAGGAGGGAAGAGAGAAGAGGGACAGCGGAGGGAAGGAAACAAGGAGGGAAGAGAGAAGAGGGACAGTGGAGGGAAGGAAACAAGGAGGGAAGAGAGAAGAGGGACAGTGGAGGGAAGGAAAGAAGGGAGAAGAGGGACAGTGGAGGGAAGGAAACAAGGAAGGAAGAGAGAAGAGGGACAGTGGAGGGAAGGAAACAAGGAGGGAAGAGAGAAGAGGGACAGCGGAGGGAAGGAAACAAGGAGGGAAGAGAGAAGAGGGACAGTGGAGGGAAGGAAAGAAGGGAGAAGAGGGACAGTGGAGGGAAGGAAACAAGGAAGGAAGAGAGAAGAGGGACAGTGGAGGGAAGGAAACAAGGAGGGAAGAGAGAAGAGGGACAGCGGAGGGAAGGAAACAAGGAGGGAAGAGAGAAGAGGGACAGTGGAGGGAAGGAAACAAGGAGGGAAGAGAGAAGAGGGACAGTGGAGGGAAGGAAAGAAGGGAGAAGAGGGACAGTGGAGGGAAGGAAACAAGGAGGGACGAGAGAAGAGGGACAGTGGAGGGAAGGAAAGAAGGGAGGAAGGAAGAGAGAAGAGGGACAGTGGAGGGAAGGAAACAAGGAGGGAAGAGAGAAGAGGGACAGTGGAGGGAAGGAAAGAAGGGAGGAAGGAAGAGAGAAGAGGGACAGTGGAGGGAAGGAAACAAGGAGGGAAGAGAGAAGAGGGACAGTGGAGGGAAGGAAACAAGGAAGGAGGGAAGAGAGAAGAGGGACAGTGGAGGGAAGGAAACAAGGAGGGAAGAGAGAAGAGGGACAGTGGAGGGAAGGAAACAAGGAGGGAAGAGAGAAGAGGGACAGTGGAGGGAAGGAAACAAGGAAGGAGGGAAGAGAGAAGAGGGACAGTGGAGGGAAGGAAACAAGGAGGGAAGAGAGAAGAGGGACAGTGGAGGGAAGGAAACAAGGAAGGAGGGAAGAGAGAAGAGGGACAGTGGCTGCTTCCAGATTGTCTTTCCTTACTCCCAAAGAGTGCACTCGTTCACTTCCCTTCAAGGAAATGACTGAAATGACTGTAGAAACTCCCTCTCTAGCCACATGCCTCCACCGATCTAATGCTTTTAGATTTGTGTGAAGTAGTGAACGAGGGTACACTTTAGGAAGAAGGAGATAGTATTGGAACGTACCCAATAAATTGATGGATGGAGAGAATGAAGAGAACTGTGTTTCTACCACTTCTCCTGCTAGACTCACCCCTCCTTCTCCTGCTAGACTCACCCCTCCACCCCTCCTTCTCCTGCTAGACTCACCCCTCCTTCTCCTGCTAGACTCAACCCCTCCACCCTCCACCCTCCACCCCTCCACCCTCCACCCCTCCACCCTCCCACCCTCCACCCCTCCACCCTCCCTCCCTCCCTCCACCCCTCCTTCTCCTGCTAGACTCACCCCTCCACCCTCCCTCCCTCCCTCCACCCCTCCTTCTCCTGCTAGACTCACCCCTCCACCCTCCCTCTCCTGCTAGACTCACCCCTCCACCCTCCCTCTCCTGCTAGACTCACCCCTCCCTCCCTCCCTCTCCTGCTAGACTCACCCCTCCTCCCTCCCTCCACTCCCTCCACCCTCCTTCTCCTGCTAGTCTCACCCCTCCTCCCTCCTTCTCCTGCTAGACTCACCCCTCCTCCCTCCCTCCACCCTCCCTCCACCCCTCCTTCTCCTGCTAGTCTCACCCCTCCACCCTCCTTCTCCTGCTAGACTCACCCCTCCTCCCTCCCTCCACCCCCCCTCCACCCCTCCTTCTCCTGCTAGTCTCACCCCTCCACCCTCCTTCTCCTGCTAGACTCACCCCTCCTCCCTCCCTCCCTCCCTCCCTCCCTCCCTCCCCCCTCCCTCCCTCCCTCCCTCCCTCCCTCCCTCCCTCCACCCTCCTTCTCCTGCTAGTCTCACCCCTCCACCCTCCTTCTCCTGCCACCCCTCCTCCCTCCCTCCCTCCCTCCACCCCTCCTTCTCCTGCTATTCTCACCCCTCCACCCTCCTTCTCCTGCTAGACTCACCCCTCCACCCTCCCTCCCTCCCTCCCTCCACCCCTCCTTCTCCTGCTAGTCTCACCCCTCCACCCTCCACCCCTCCTTCTCCTGCTAGCCTCACCCCTCCACCCTCCCTCCCTCCCTCCACCCCTCCTTCTCCTGCTAGCCTCACCCCTCCACCCTCCCTCCACCCCTCCACCCCTCCTTCTCCTGCTATTCTCACCCCTCCACCCTCCCTCCCTCCCTCCACCCCTCCTTCTCCTGCTAGACTCACCCCTCCACCCTCCCTCCACCCCTCCTTCTCCTGCTAGACTCACCCCTCCACCCTCCCTCCACCCCTCCTTCTCCTGCTAGACTCACCCCTCCACCCTCCCTCCCTCCACCCTCCCCCTCCACCCCTCCTTCTCCTGCTAGACTCCTCCACCCCCCTCCCTCCACCCCTCCTTCTCCTGCTAGTCTCACCCCTCCACCCTCCCTCCCTCCACCCCTCCCTCCCTCCACCCCTCCTTCTCCTGCTAGTCTCACCCCTCCACCCACCCACCCTCCCTCCCTCCACCCCTCCACCCACCCACCCTCCCTCCCTCCACCCTCCCTCCACCCCTCCACCCACCCACCCTCCCTCCCTCCCTCCACCCTCCCTCCACCCCTCCTTCTCCTGCTAGTCTCACCCCTCCACCCTCCCTCCCTCCCTCCACCCCTCCTTCTCCTGCTAGTCTCACCCCTCCACCCTCCCTCCCTCCACCCCTCCTTCTCCTGCTAGACTCACCCCTCCACCCTCCCTCCCTCCACCCCTCCACCCTCCCTCCCTCCCTCCCTCCACCCCTCCTTCTCCTGCTAGTCTCACCCCTCCACCCTCCCTCCCTCCCTCCCTCCCTCCACCCCTCCTTCTCCTGCTAGTCTCACCCCTCCACCCTCCCTCCCTCCACCCCTCCTTCTCCTGCTAGACTCACCCCTCCACCCTCCCTCCCTCCACCCCTCCTTCTCCTGCTAGTCTCACCCCTCCACCCTCCCTCCCTCCACCCCTCCTTCTCCTGCTAGTCTCACCCCTCCACCCTCCCTCCCTCCCTCCACCCTCCCTCCCTCCACCCCTCCTTCTCCTGCTAGACTCACCCCTCCACCCTCCCTCCACCCCTCCTTCTCCTGCTAGTCTCACCCCTCCACCCACCCTCCCTCCCTCCCTCCACCCTCCCTCCACTCCTCCTTCCCGTCTCCCTCCACTCTCCCCAATTGATTTAATTTCTCCTCACCCCTCTGGGTAGTTTTATTGCTGTCTGTATAGTCACTACCCCCCCATAAGCACTGGCCGTGTTCCAGGCTGACTACATTACAGACAACGCCTGGATAGGTGTTTAGCATATTTAACAACAAACCACAACATATGATGTAGTAATCTGATGCCTGACTGCACAGTCAGTGACGTGGCATGCAAACATTGTTTGATACACTGCAATGACTGCAATAGAGTACCACAGTATGAGTCATAATACCCATAAAACCTAGCTGTCAAACAGGGAACTGTTTCCAATCATTTCCCCACCATACATTCTTCCCATAGGGGGATTTTAGAAACTCTTGAAATAATGTCTGTGTTTCGTGTAGGTTTACCCTGACGGGACATTTTCATGACCGCGAAAATCTCTCTAGGACAAGGTGACTTTTATCAATATAGTCGCCTGTATTCACCCCCCTCCCCCAAAATGAAATGCTATTTAGCTGCTAAAATGTTTCTCGTAAAGAACTAGAAACGCCATGAGGATCTGGACCAGACTGCCGAATCCAGGCCAAGGTAAGAATCTCTGGATCAGCTCTCTAATGTTAGATACATTTAGTCATGAATAAATTGGCAACATTTCTGTAAATGGACAATTCTGTGAACCGTGTTGTGCAAGTTTTGACACAATACCCGATAGCAAAGGTGTCATCTAGAGATGACGGGCAGGAGCCTGCAGGGATTTGTATTTTTGCATGATGTCTACTTTGATGCTAATCAGCATTTTCAAATCTGAGAGTAAATAGAGCCGAATATACTGATAAAAGTCACCTTGTCCGAGAGAGATTGACATGGTTATCAGAACGTCACACCAGGGTAAACATACACAAAACACAGCCCTTATTTCAAGTGTTTCAAAAATGTCCTATTGGAAAAATGAAGGGTGGAAAGACAATTGGAAGCCTTTCCCTGTTTGACCACTAGGTTTTATGGGTATTACAACACCTCCACTGTGGGGCTCTATGTAGTCGGCCTGGAATGCGACCTCTGCCCCTAAATCCAACAGCCCCTCCCTCTGATTCTAAACCCGCCCCCTTCCTCACAGTGATTGTTGCTTCAACCTCCCTTCACCCCACCTCTCCCTCGATTACCCAATCAAAACACTCACCTCCCCTTATCTCAGCTTAAAACGTCAGCCCCGAAGCCTCTGTCTTTATCGTTCCCCCTATGTAGCTCAGGGGGAAGACGTTCTGTGTGACACATCCTTTCCTATGCTTACCCAACCATGTCCAGTCACTCAACCCCTACTTTTGACCAATCAGAACGTTCCTGCTGTGTCTTTAAATCCTCTCTGTGACTCTCACCTCTGTTCCCTAACTCACCTTGTGCTAACATGCTAAATCACAGGCGTCAAACTCATTCCATGTCTGCAGGTTTTCACTCCTCTCTCAGATTGATCAATTCAGACTGTTTAGTTAGTTACTGCCCTGACCTGGTTGTCCAGGTCTTATTGAACTGCCCTGGTTGTCCAGGTCTTATTGAACTGCCCTGACCTGGTTGTCCAGGTCTTATTGAACTGCCCTGACCTGGTTGTTCAGATCTTATTGAATTGCCCTGACCTGGTTGTCCAGGTCTTAATGAACTGCCCTGACCTGGTTGTCCAGGTATTATTGAACTGCCCTGACCTGGTTGTCCAGATCTTATTGAACTGCCCTGACCTGGTTGTCCAGGTCTTATTGAACTGCCCTGACCTGGTTGTCCAGGTCTTATTGAACTGCCCTGACCTGGTTGTCCAGATCTTATTGAACTGCCCTGACCTGGTTGTCCAGATCTTATTGAACTTCCCTGACCTGGTTGTCCAGGTCTTATTGAACTGCCCTGACCTGGTTGTCCAGGTCTTATTGAACTGCCCTGACCTGGTTGTCCAGGTCTTATTGAACTGCCCTGACCTGGTTGTCCAGGTCTTATTGAACTGCCCTGACCTGGTTGTCCAGATCTTATTGAACTGCCCTGACCTGGTTGTCCAGGTCTTATTGAACTGCCCTGACCTGGTTGTCCAGATCTTATTGAACTTCCCTGACCTGGTTGTCCAGGTCTTATTGAACTGCCCTGACCTGGTTGTCCAGATCTTATTGAACTGACCTGACCTGGTTGTCCAGATCTTATTGAACTGCCCTGACCTGGTTGTCCAGGTCTTATTGAACTGCCCTGACCTGGTTGTCCAGGTCTTAATGAACTGCCCTGACCTGGTTGTCCAGGTCTATTTGAACTGCCCTGACCTGTTTGTCCAGGTCTTATTGAACTGCCCTGACCTGCCCTGTGGTGTCCAGGTCTTATTGAACTGCCCTGACCTGGTTGTCCAGATCTTATTGAACTTCCCTTGGTTCCAGGTCTTATTGAACTGCCCTGACCTGGTTGTCCAGATCTTATTGAACTCTTGGTTGTCCAGATCTTATTGAACTGCCCTGACCTGGTTGTCCAGATCTTAGACCTGTCCAGGTCTTATTGAACTGCCCTGACCTGGTTATCCAGATCTTATTGAACTGCCCTGGTTGTCCAGGTCTTATTGAACTGACCTGACCTGGTTGTCCAGATCTTATTGAACTGCCCTGACCTGGTTGTCCAGATCTTATTGAACTGACCTGGTTGTCCAGGTCTTATTGAACTGCCCTGACCTGGTTGTCCAATCTTATTGAACTGCCCTGACCTGGTTGTCCAGGTCTTATTGAACTGACCTGGTTGTCCAGGTCTTATTGAACTGCCCTGACCTGGTTGTCCAATCTTATTGAACTGCCCTGACCTGGTTGTCCAGGTCTATTTGAACTGCCCTGACCTGGTTGTCCAGATCTTATTGAACTGACCTGGTTGTCCAGGTCTTATTGAACTGCCCTGACCTGGTTGTCCAGGTCTTATTGAACTGCCCTGACCTGGTTGTCCAGGTCTTATTGAACTGCCCTGACCTGGTTGTCCAGGTCTTATTGAACTGCCCTGACCTGGTTGTCCAATCTTATTGAACTGCCCTGACCTGGTTGTCCAGGTCTATTTGAACTGCCCTGACCTGGTTGTCCAGATCTTATTGAACTGCCCTGACCTGGTTGTCCAGATCTTATTGAACTGACCTGGTTGTCCAGGTCTATTTGAACTGACCTGGTTGTCCAGGTCTTATTGAACTGCCCTGACCTGGTTGTCCAGATCTTATTGAACTGACCTGGTTGTCCAGGTCTATTTGAACTGACCTGGTTGTCCAGGTCTTATTGAACTGCCCTGACCTGGTTGTCCAGGTCTATTTGAACTGCCCTGACCTGGTTGTCCAGGTCTATTTGAACTGCCCTGACCTGGTTGTCCAGGTCTTATTGAACTGACCTGGTTGTCCAGGTCGTATTGAACTGCCCTGACCTGGTTGTCCAGGTCTTAACTGAACACAAGTTGAGAGAAGATAATAAAACCAGCAGACAGAGTTGGACTCTCCTTCACTAAATCAATCAATTGGCATTAGTGCTCAGCTTGGGATACCTGTGGGTTATTGATGACAGTATTGTGAGCATGCTGGGATACCTGTGGGATATTGATGACAGTATTGTGAGCATGCTGGGATACCTGTGGGTTATAATGACAGTATTGTGAGCATGCTGGGATACCTGTGGGATATTGATGACAGTATTGTCAGCATGCTGGGATACCTGTGGGATATTGATGACAGTATTGTGAGCATGCTGGGATACCTGTGGGATATTGATGACAGTATTGTGAGCATGCTGGGATACCTGTGGGATATTGATGACTGTATTGTGAGCATGCTGGGATACCTGTGGGATATTGATGACTGTATTGTGAGCATGCTGGGATACCTGTGGAATATTGATGACAGTATTGTGAGCATGCTTGCTGAAACCAGATAAAAATCTCCTAAATCAGATAAAATTAGCCCCAAACCAGTTTGTGTTAGTTTAAACTGGTTTTCCTAGATTCAAACAGGTTGATGTTAGTTTATACCAGATATACTACCAAGCAGGATCAATGTCCTATCTGCATGACCCCTCTATGCTAACTGTCTGTCCCCTACACATGTCAATCACTAGGGGGTGTGTCTGTTTGGCTGGATGGATGACCCCTCTATGCTAACTGTCTGTCCCCTATACATGTCAATCACTAGGGGGTGTGTCTGTTTGGCTGGATGGATGACCCCTCTATGCTAACTGTCTGTCCCCTATACATGTCAATCACTAGGGGGTGTGTCTGTTTGGCTGGATGGATGACCCCTCTATGCTAACTGTCTGTCCCCTACACATGTCAATCACTAGGGGGTGTGTCTGTTTGGCTGGATGGATGACCCCTCTATGCTAACTGTCTGTCCCCTATGCATGTCAGTCACTAGGGGGTGTGTGTTTGGCTGGATGGATGACCCCTCTATGCTAACTGTCTGTCCCCTACACATGTCAATCACTAGGGGGTGTGTCTGTTTGGCTGGATGGATGACCCCTCTATGTTGAACACTCTGTCCCCTACACATGTCAATCACTAGGGGGTGTGTCTGTTTGGCTGGATGGATGACCCCTCTATGTTGAACACTCTGTCCCCTACACATGTCAATCACTAGGGGGTGTGTCTGTTTGGCTGGATGGATGACCCCTCTATGCTAACTGTCTGTCCCCTATACATGTCAATCACTAGGGGGGGTCTGTTTGGCTGGATGGATGACCCCTCTATGCTAACTGTCTGTCCCCTATACATGTCAATCACTAGGGGGTGTCTGTTTGGCTGGATGGATGACCCCTCTATGCTAACTGTCTGTCCCCTACACATGTCAATCACTAGGGGGTGTGTCTGTTTGGCTGGATGGATGACCCCTCTATGCTAACTGTCTGTCCCCTATACATGTCAATCACTAGGGGGGGTCTGTTTGGCTGGATGGATGGTGTGTGTCTGAGTGAGAGAGAGGTGTGTGTGTGTGTTGATGCATGTGTGTGCAATTTTATGTGTGTGTGTGTGTACATGCATGTGTGTGTGATTGTGTGTGTGTGTGCCGTCAGTACCTGCAGCATTGTGTGTTGTTCCACAGCTTGGCTCCTACCCCAGACTGAGAGAAGAGACGGAGAGAATCGTCACAACCTACGTCAGAGAGAGAGACATCAAAACCAAAGACCAGGTGAGAGAGAGACATCAAAACCAAAGACCAGGTGAGAGAGAGACATCAAAACCAGAGACCAGGTGAGAGAGAGACATCAAAACCAGAGACCAGGTGAGAGAGAGACATCAAAACCAGAGACCAGGTGAGAGAGAGACATCAAAACCAAAGACCAGGTGAGAGAGAGACATCAAAACCAGAGACCAGGTGAGAGAGAGACATCAAAACCAGAGACCAGGTGAGAGAGAGACATCAAAACCAAAGACCAGGTGAGAGAGAGACATCAAAACCAGAGACCAGGTGAGAGAGAGACATCAAAACCAAAGACCAGGTGAGAGAGAGACATCAAAACCAAAGACCAGGTGAGAGAGAGACATCAAAACCAGAGACCAGGTGAGAGAGAGACATCAAAACCAGAGACCAGGTGAGAGAGAGACATCAAAACCAGAGACCAGGTGAGAGAGAGACATCAAAACCAAAGACCAGGTGAGAGAGAGACATCAAAACCAGAGACCAGGTGAGAGAGAGACATCAAAACCAGAGACCAGGTGAGAGAGAGACATCAAAACCAAAGACCAGGTGAGAGAGAGACATCAAAACCAGAGACCAGGTGAGAGAGAGACATCAAAACCAAAGACCAGGTGAGAGAGAGACATCAAAACCAGAGACCAGGTGAGAGAGAGACATCAAAACCAGAGACCAGGTGAGAGAGAGACATCAAAACCAAAGACCAGGTGAGAGAGAGACATCAAAACCAGAGACCAGGTGAGAGTGAGACATCAAAACCAGAGAACAGGTGAGAGAGAGACATCAAAACCAGAGACCAGGTGAGAGAGAGACATCAAAACCAAAGACCAGGTGAGAGTGAGACATCAAAACCAAAGACCAGGTGAGAGAGAGACATCAAAACCAGAGAACAGGTGAGAGTGAGACATCAAAACCAGAGACCAGGTGAGAGAGAGACATCAAAACCAAAGACCAGGTGAGAGAGAGACATCAAAACCAGAGACCAGGTGAGAGTGAGACATTAAAACCAAAGACCAGGTGAGAGAGAGACATCAAAACCAAAGACCAGGTGAGAGTGAGACATCAAAACCAAAGACCAGGTGAGAGAGAGACATCAAAACCAGAGAACAGGTGAGAGTGAGACATCAAAACCAGAGACCAGGTGAGAGAGAGACATCAAAACCAAAGACCAGGTGAGAGAGAGACATCAAAACCAAAGACCAGGTGAGAGAGAGACATCAAAACCAAAGACCAGGTGAGAGTGAGACATCAAAACCAAAGACCAGGTGAGAGAGAGACATCAAAACCAAAGACCAGGTGAGAGAGAGACATCAAAACCAGAGACCAGGTGAGAGAGAGACATCAAAACCAAAGACCAGGTGAGAGAGAGACATCAAAACCAAAGACCAGGTGAGAGAGAGACATCAAAACCAAAGACCAGGTGAGAGTGAGAGATAGATGGAGAGAGAGACATCAAAACCAGAGAACAGGTGAGAGAGAGACATCAAAACCAAAGACCAGGTGAGAGTGAGAGATAGATGGAGAGAGAGACATCAAAACTAGAGACCAGGTGAGAGAGAGACATCAAAACCAAAGACCAGGTGAGAGAGAGACATCAAAACCAAAGACCAGGTGAGAGTGAGAGATAGATGGAGAGAGAGACATCAAAACTAGAGACCAGGTGAGAGAGAGACATTAAAACCAAAGACCAGGTGAGAGAGAGACATCAAAACCAAAGACCAGGTGAGAGTGAGAGATAGATGGAGAGAGAGACATCAAAACTAGAGACCAGGTGAGAGAGAGACATCAAAACTAGAGACCAGGTGAGAGAGAGACATCAAAACCAAAGACCAGGTGAGAGAGAGACATCAAAACCAAAGACCAGGTGAGAGTGAGAGATAGATGGAGAGAGAGACATCAAAACTAGAGACCAGGTGAGAGAGAGACATCAAAACCAAAGACCAGGTGAGAGAGAGACATCAAAACCAAAGACCAGGTGAGAGAGAGACATCAAAACCAAAGACCAGGTGAGAGAGAGACATCAAAACCAAAGACCAGCTGAGAGTGAGACATCAAAACCAAAGACCAGGTGAGAGAGAGACATCAAAACCAAAGACCAGCTGAGAGTGAGACATCAAAACCAGAGACCAGGTGAGAGAGAGACATCAAAACCAGAGACCAGGTGAGAGAGAGACATCAAAACCAAAGACCAGCTGAGAGTGAGACATTAAAACCAGAGAACAGGTGAGAGAGAGACATTAAAACCAGAGAACAGGTGAGAGAGAGACATCAAAACCAGAGACCAGGTGAGAGAGAGACATCAAAACCAGAGACCAGGTGAGAGAGAGACATCAAAACTAGAGACCAGGTGAGAGAGAGACATTAAAACCAGAGAACAGGTGAGAGAGAGACATCAAAACCAGAGACCAGGTGAGAGAGAGACATCAAAACCAGAGACCAGGTGAGAGAGAGACATCAAAACTAGAGACCAGGTGAGAGAGAGACATTAAAACCAGAGAACAGGTGAGAGAGAGACATCAAAACTAGAGACCAGGTGAGAGAGAGACATCAAAACCAGAGACCAGGTGAGAGAGAGACATCAAAACTAGAGACCAGGTGAGAGAGAGACATTAAAACCAGAGACCAGGTGAGAGAGAGACATTAAAACCAGAGAACAGGTGAGAGAGAGACATTAAAACCAGAGAACAGGTGAGAGAGAGACATCAAAACCAGAGACCAGGTGAGAGAGAGACATCAAAACCAGAGACCAGGTGAGAGAGAGACATCAAAACTAGAGACCAGGTGAGAGAGAGACATTAAAACCAGAGAACAGGTGAGAGAGAGACATCAAAACCAGAGACCAGGTGAGAGAGAGACATCAAAACCAGAGACCAGGTGAGAGAGAGACATTAAAACCAGAGACCAGGTGAGAGAGAGACATCAAAACCAGAGAACAGGTGAGAGAGAGACATCAAAACCAGAGACCAGGTGAGAGAGAGACATCAAAACCAGAGACCAGGTGAGAGAGAGACATCAAAACTAGAGACCAGGTGAGAGAGAGACATTAAAACCAGAGAACAGGTGAGAGAGAGACATCAAAACCAGAGACCAGGTGAGAGAGAGACATCAAAACCAGAGACCAGGTGAGAGAGAGACATTAAAACCAGAGACCAGGTGAGAGAGAGACATCAAAACCAGAGACCAGGTGAGAGAGAGACATCAAAACTAGAGACCAGGTGAGAGAGAGACATTAAAACCAGAGAACAGGTGAGAGAGAGACATCAAAACCAAAGACCAGGTGAGAGAGAGACATCAAAACCAGAGACCAGGTGAGAGAGAGACATTAAAACCAGAGACCAGGTGAGAGAGAGACATCAAAACCAGAGACCAGGTGAGAGAGAGACATCAAAACTAGAGACCAGGTGAGAGAGAGACATTAAAACCAGAGAACAGGTGAGAGAGAGACATCAAAACCAAAGACCAGGTGAGAGAGAGACATCAAAACTAGAGACCAGGTGAGAGAGAGACATCAAAACCAGAGACCAGGTGAGAGAGAGACATCAAAACTAGAGACCAGGTGAGAGAGAGACATTAAAACCAGAGAACAGGTGAGAGAGAGACATCAAAACCAAAGACCAGGTGAGAGAGAGACATCAAAACCAGAGACCAGGTGAGAGAGAGACATCAAAACTAGAGACCAGGTGAGAGAGAGACATTAAAACCAGAGAACAGGTGAGAGAGAGACATCAAAACCAAAGACCAGGTGAGAGAGAGACATCAAAACCAGAGACCAGGTGAGAGAGAGACATCAAAACCAGAGACCAGGTGAGAGAGAGACATCAAAACCAGAGACCAGGTGAGAGAGAGACATCAAAACCAAAGACCAGGTGAGAGAGAGACATCAAAACCAGAGACCAGGTGAGAGAGAGACATCAAAACCAGAGACCAGGTGAGAGAGAGACATCAAAACCAAAGACCAGGTGAGAGAGAGACATCAAAACCAGAGACCAGGTGAGAGAGAGACATCAAAACCAAAGACCAGGTGAGAGAGAGACATCAAAACCAAAGACCAGGTGAGAGAGAGACATCAAAACCAAAGACCAGGTGAGAGTGAGAGATAGATGGAGAGAGAGACATCAAAACTAGAGACCAGGTGAGAGTGAGACATCAAAACCAGAGAACAGGTGAGAGAGAGACATCAAAACCAAAGACCAGGTGAGAGTGAGAGATAGATGGAGAGAGAGACATCAAAACTAGAGACCAGGTGAGAGAGAGACATCAAAACCAAAGACCAGGTGAGAGAGAGACATCAAAACCAAAGACCAGGTGAGAGTGAGAGATAGATGGAGAGAGAGACATCAAAACTAGAGACCAGGTGAGAGAGAGACATCAAAACCAAAGACCAGGTGAGAGAGAGACATCAAAACCAAAGACCAGGTGAGAGTGAGAGATAGATGGAGAGAGAGACATCAAAACTAGAGACCAGGTGAGAGAGAGACATTAAAACCAAAGACCAGGTGAGAGAGAGACATCAAAACCAAAGACCAGGTGAGAGTGAGAGATAGATGGAGAGAGAGACATCAAAACTAGAGACCAGGTGAGAGAGAGACATCAAAACTAGAGACCAGGTGAGAGAGAGACATCAAAACCAAAGACCAGGTGAGAGAGAGACATCAAAACCAAAGACCAGGTGAGAGTGAGAGATAGATGGAGAGAGAGACATCAAAACTAGAGACCAGGTGAGAGAGAGACATCAAAACCAAAGACCAGGTGAGAGAGAGACATCAAAACCAAAGACCAGGTGAGAGTGAGAGATAGATGGAGAGAGAGACATCAAAACCAGAGAACAGGTGAGAGAGAGACATCAAAACCAAAGACCAGGTGAGAGTGAGACATCAAAACCAAAGACCAGGTGAGAGAGAGACATCAAAACCAAAGACCAGCTGAGAGTGAGACATCAAAACCAGAGACCAGGTGAGAGAGAGACATCAAAACCAGAGACCAGGTGAGAGAGAGACATCAAAACCAAAGACCAGCTGAGAGTGAGACATTAAAACCAGAGAACAGGTGAGAGAGAGACATTAAAACCAGAGAACAGGTGAGAGAGAGACATCAAAACCAGAGACCAGGTGAGAGAGAGACATCAAAACCAGAGACCAGGTGAGAGAGAGACATCAAAACTAGAGACCAGGTGAGAGAGAGACATTAAAACCAGAGAACAGGTGAGAGAGAGACATCAAAACCAGAGACCAGGTGAGAGAGAGACATCAAAACCAGAGACCAGGTGAGAGACATCAAAACTAGAGACCAGGTGAGAGAGAGACATTAAAACCAGAGAACAGGTGAGAGAGAGACATCAAAACTAGAGACCAGGTGAGAGAGAGACATCAAAACCAGAGACCAGGTGAGAGAGAGACATCAAAACTAGAGACCAGGTGAGAGAGAGACATTAAAACCAGAGACCAGGTGAGAGAGAGACATTAAAACCAGAGAACAGGTGAGAGAGAGACATTAAAACCAGAGAACAGGTGAGAGAGAGACATCAAAACCAGAGACCAGGTGAGAGAGAGACATCAAAACCAGAGACCAGGTGAGAGAGAGACATCAAAACTAGAGACCAGGTGAGAGAGAGACATTAAAACCAGAGAACAGGTGAGAGAGAGACATCAAAACCAGAGACCAGGTGAGAGAGAGACATCAAAACCAGAGACCAGGTGAGAGAGAGACATTAAAACCAGAGACCAGGTGAGAGAGAGACATCAAAACCAGAGAACAGGTGAGAGAGAGACATCAAAACCAGAGACCAGGTGAGAGAGAGACATCAAAACCAGAGACCAGGTGAGAGAGAGACATCAAAACTAGAGACCAGGTGAGAGAGAGACATTAAAACCAGAGAACAGGTGAGAGAGAGACATCAAAACCAGAGACCAGGTGAGAGAGAGACATCAAAACCAGAGACCAGGTGAGAGAGAGACATTAAAACCAGAGACCAGGTGAGAGAGAGACATCAAAACCAGAGACCAGGTGAGAGAGAGACATCAAAACTAGAGACCAGGTGAGAGAGAGACATTAAAACCAGAGACCAGGTGAGAGAGAGACATCAAAACCAAAGACCAGGTGAGAGAGAGACATCAAAACCAGAGACCAGGTGAGAGAGAGACATTAAAACCAGAGACCAGGTGAGAGAGAGACATCAAAACCAGAGACCAGGTGAGAGAGAGACATCAAAACTAGAGACCAGGTGAGAGAGAGACATTAAAACCAGAGAACAGGTGAGAGAGAGACATCAAAACCAAAGACCAGGTGAGAGAGAGACATCAAAACTAGAGACCAGGTGAGAGAGAGACATCAAAACCAGAGACCAGGTGAGAGAGACATCAAAACTAGAGACCAGGTGAGAGAGAGACATTAAAACCAGAGAACAGGTGAGAGAGAGACATCAAAACCAAAGACCAGGTGAGAGAGAGACATCAAAACCAGAGACCAGGTGAGAGAGAGACATCAAAACTAGAGACCAGGTGAGAGAGAGACATTAAAACCAGAGAACAGGTGAGAGAGAGACATCAAAACCAAAGACCAGGTGAGAGAGAGACATCAAAACCAGAGACCAGGTGAGAGAGAGACATCAAAACTAGAGACCAGGTGAGAGAGAGACATCAAAACCAGAGAACAGGTGAGAGAGAGACATCAAAACCAAAGACCAGGTGAGAGTGAGACATCAAAACCAGAGACCAGGTGAGAGAGAGACATCAAAACCAGAGACCAGGTGAGAGAGAGCGATAGATGGAGACAGAGAGAGAGAGAGAGGGGCGAGTGGGAGAGAAAGAGAGGCTGACATCTAGTCAAATGGCTACCCAGACTATTCACATTGCCCCCCTCCCCTCTCCACACCACTGCCAGTCTCTGTTGTCATCTATGCATAGTCACTTTAATTAACTCTACCTACATGTACATACTATCTCACATACTACCTCAATGTGCCCCTCTCACATTGACTCTGTACTGGTTCCCCCTGTATATATTGTTATTTTTTACTGCTCCTCTTTAATTACTTTTATCTCTTATACTTATCCGTATTTTTTTAAACTGCACTGTTGGTTAGGGGCTTGTAAGTAAGCATTTCACGGTAAGGTCTACACCTGCTGTATTCGGCGCATGTGACTAATACAATTTGATTTGATTTGACCCGACCTGTCTGTCCTGTCTGTCTGTCTCAGGTGCTGCTGTTGATTGACATTGAGCTGTCTTACATCAACACAAACCATGAGGACTTCATTGGCTTCGCAAAGTGAGTTGACCTCTAGTAATCCCTAGCAACGACCAATCAACCTTCACCTGACTATGTAACCCCTAGCACCGACCTTTCAACTTTCACCTATGTAACCCCTAGCAACGACCTACCTCTTAAGGATTAGCCCCTTTTTTTCAATTTTCACCTAAAATGACATGTAGCTCAGGACCTGAAGCACAGATAATAGATCTGGTAAAAGATCATACAAAGAAAATATATGTTATTTTGTATTTTTTTTGTACCATCATTTTTGAAATGCAAGAGTTTATTATTTAGTTTATTGAAATGCAAGAGCCATAATTTATTATTCCAACCCAGGTGCAATTTAGATTTTGGCCACTAGATGTCAGCAGTGTCAGGGCAACGTTTTAGACTGAGCCAATGAACCATTGCATTTCTGTTTAAAATGCTCAAAATGTGCCTAATTGGTTTATTAATACATCTTCAAGTTCATAACTGTGCCGTCTCCTCAAACAATAGCAATGTATTATTTCACTGTAACAGCTACTGTAAATTGGACAGTGCAGTTAGATTAACAAGAATTAAAGTTTTCTGCCAATATCAGATATGTCTATGTCCTGGCAAATGTTCTTGTTTACTTACAACCTCATGCTAATCGCATTAGCCTTCGTTAGCTCAACCGTCCCGCTGATCCTGTAGAGGTTATAGTTTGCCCACTTCATGTCAGTTGTCCACGGCTGCGTCCCAATTATCTCTCCTTTCTCCCAAAGTGTGCACTTGTTCACTTCCTTCACTGATTTGAAAGGAAACGACTGATATATTGAAACTCCTATCTAGTCCACATGCCTACTCCACCATTCCAATGCTTTTAAACTTGTGGGGGTAGTGAACGAGAGCACACATCAGGAAGAAGGAGAGACGATTGGGAAACACCCAGTATGTGATAGTCTTTCTATCTGGCCTCTGTTTCCCTTGTAGCGCGCAACAGAGGACCACTGTTACTGCTGCTATTAACAACAAGAAGAGAGTGATGCCAAACCAGGTACCACAAAAAAAACTACCCTCCTCCTCCTCTCTCCTTTACTTCTCTCTCACTCTCACCCCCCTATCCTGAACTAATGGTCTGTCCCGCTGTGTGTAGGTGATCCGGAGGGGCTGGCTCACTATCAACATAAGCATTATGAAGGGGGGGTCCAAAGACTACTGGTTCGTCCTGACTGCAGAGTCACTGTCCTGGTACAAGGATGAGGAGGTGAGGGGAAGTGTGTGTGTGTGTGTGTGTGTGTGGGTGCGTGCGTGGGTGGGTGGGTGGGGGGGTTATATGGAAGACCGATGCACTTGTTTCTTAAACATTTGAACCAGAGACCAATGCATATTGGTGAATCGTTACATCCCTACAAGCCGTGTTGACCCAAGCAAGTTTAATACTATGGCTAGTGGCTTGGCCGGATCCAACCCTCAACCAGATACCATTGTTGTCTTAGACATTCAGGATATTCAGATGATGTCATCTAGACAGTTAACTAACTAACTAGATAGCTACTGAATCAGATGATGTCACCTAGACAGTTAACTAACTAACTAGATAGCTACTGAATCAGATGATGTCACCTAGACAGTTAACTAACTAACTAGATAGCTAC
>NW_026288734.1:27500-66227 GCF_023373465.1 Oncorhynchus keta | reverse complement strand
AGTAAGCCAGCCAATAAGTCATTCATTCAGCCAATCAGCCACAGTACGTGCCAGTCACAGTCAGCCAGCTAGTCAGTCAGTCGGTGGCTATGTCTCAGGATTGTTCAATGGTCTCCATGACTACGGTTTCCAAATGCCTGGAACTTTCCCCAAATTCCCTGCTTTCCCAGAAATCCTGTTTTAAAGATTCCTTGAATTAAGGGGGAATAATCAGGCCATCACAATCAGTTAACAGCATTCTGCATCCTTACTCATGACGGTAGTGACCAGATAGGTGAAGGATATGGTAGACTGCTTTAGACTGCTTTAAAATTGGCCACCATTTTGTTGTTAAAGTGATTTCAGACATGTCCTGAGGGTTACTGAATCTCTGTGTCTGTTAAAGTCAGTCAGGAACCTTGTTTCCTGTTCATTACAGACAAAAACCAAACCCTGGCGATGACAATGTGAGTGTCTTTCTCACAGTTACTGTCTCTCTCACTGTTACTGTCTATCTCACAGTTACTGTCTCTCTCACTGTTACTGTCTCTCTCACTGTTACTGTCTCTTTCTCACTGTTACTGTCTCTCTCACTGTTACTGTCTCTCTCACTGTTACTGTCTCTCTCACTGTTACTGTCTCTCTCACAGATACTGTCTCTCTCACTGTTACTGTCTCTCTCACTGTTACTGTCTCTCTCACTGTTACTGTCTCTCTCACTGTTACTGTCTCTCTCACTGTTATTGTCTCTCTCACTGTTACTGTCTCTCTCACTGTTACTGTCTCTCTCACTGTTACTGTCTCTCACTCACTGTTACTGTTACTGTCTCTCTCACTGTTACTGTCTCTCTCACTGTTACTGTCTCTCTCACTGTTACTGTCTCTCTCACTGTTACTGTCTCTCTCACTGTTACTGTCTCTCTCACTGTTACTGTCTCTCTCACTGTTACTGTCTCTCTCACTGTTACTGTTCTCTCACTGTTACTGTCTCTCTCACTCACTGTTACTGTCTGTCTCTCACAGTTACTGTCTCTCTCACTGTTACTGTCTCTCTCACTGTTACTGTCTCTCTCACTGTTACTGTCTCTCTCACTGTTACTGTCTCTCTCACTGTTACTGTCTCTCTCACTGTTACTGTCTCTCTCACTGTTACTGTCTCTCTCACTGTTACTGTCTCTCTCACTGTTACTGTCTCTCTCACTGTTACTGTCTCTCTCACTGTTACTGTCTCTCTCACTGTTACTGTCTCTCTCACTGTTACTGTCTCTCTCACTGTTACTGTCTCTCTCACTGTTACTGTCTCTCTCACTGTTACTGTCTCTCTCACTGTTACTGTCTCTCTCACTGTTACTGTCTCTCTCACTGTTACTGTCTCTCTCACTGTTACTGTCTCTCTCACTGTTACTGTCTCTCTCACTGTTACTGTCTCTCTCACTGTTACTGTCTCTCTCACTGTTACTGTCTCTCTCACTGTTACTGTCTCTCTCACTGTTACTGTCTCTCTCACAGTTACTGTCTCTCTCACAGTTACTGTCTCTCTCACTGTTACTGTCTCTCTCACTGTTACTGTCTCTCTCACTGTTACTGTCTCTCTCACTGTTACTGTCTCTCTCACTGTTACTGTCTCTCTCACAGTTACTGTCTCTCTCACAGTTACTGTCTCTCTCACTGTTACTGTCTCTCTCACTGTTACTGTCTCTCTCACTGTTACTGTCTCTCTCACTGTTACTGTCTCTCTCACTGTTACTGTCTCTCTCACTGTTACTGTCTCTCTCACTGTTACTGTCTCTCTCACTGTTACTGTCTCTCTCACTGTTACTGTCTCTCTCACTGTTACTGTCTCTCTCACAGTTACTGTCTCTCTCACTGTTACTGTCTCTCTCACTGTTACTGTCTCTCTCACTGTTACTGTCTCTCTCACTGTTACTGTCTCTCTCACTGTTACTGTCTCTCACTGTTACTGTCTCTCTCACTGTTACTGTCTCTCTCACTGTTACTGTCTCTCTCACTGTTACTGTCTCTCTCACTGTTACTGTCTCTCTCACTGTTACTGTCTCTCTCACTGTTACTGTCTCTCTCACTGTTACTGTCTCTCTCACTGTTACTGTCTCTCTCACTGTTACTGTCTCTCTCACTGTTACTGGGTTTCTGTTTGAGATATCAGCTGATCTATATAAATACATTTACTGTTCTCTCACTTTACTGTCTCTCTCACTGTTACTGTCTCTCTCACTGTTACTGTCTCTCTCACTGTTACTGTCTCTCTCACTGTTACTGTCTCTCTCACTGTTACTGTCTCTCTCACAGTTACTGTCTCTCTCACTGTTACTGTCTCTCTCACTGTTACTGTCTCTCTCACTGTTACTGTCTCTCTCACTGTTACTGTCTCTCTCACTGTTACTGTCTCTCTCACTGTTACTGTCTCTCTCACTGTTACTGTCTCTCTCACTGTTACTGTTACTCTCTCTCACTGTTACTGTCTCTCTCACTGTTACTGTCTCTCTCACTGTTACTGTCTCTCTCACTGTTACTGTCTCTCTCACTGTTACTGTCTCTCTCACTGTTACTGTCTCTCTCACTGTTACTGTCTCTCTCACTGTTACTGTCTCTCTCACTGTTACTGTCTCTCTCACAGTTACTGTCTCTCTCACTGTTACTGTCTCTCTCACTGTTACTGTCTCTCTCACAGTTACTGTCTCTCTCACTGTTACTGTCTCTCTCACTGTTACTGTCTCTCTCACTGTTACTGTCTCTCTCACAGTTACTGTCTCTCTCACTGTTACTGTCTCTCTCACTGTTACTGTCTCTCTCACTGTTACTGTCTCTCTCTCACTGTTACTGTCTCTCTCACTGTTACTGTCTCTCTCACTGTTACTGTCTCTCTCACTGTTACTGTCTCTCTCACTGTTACTGTCTCTCTCACTGTTACTGTCTCTCTCACTGTTACTGTCTCTCTCACTGTTACTGTCTCTCTCACTGTTACTGTCTCTCTCACTGTTACTGTCTCTCTCACTGTTACTGTCTCTCTCACTGTTACTGTTACTGTCTCTCTCTGTTACTGTCTCTCTCACTGTTACTGTCTCTCTCACTGTTACTGTCTCTCTCACTGTTACTGTCTCTCTCACTGTTACTGTCTCTCTCACTGTTACTGTCTCTCTCACTGTTACTGTCTCTCTCACTGTTACTGTCTCTCTCACTGTTACTGTCTCTCTCACTGTTACTGTCTCTCTCACTGTTACTGTCTCTCTCACTGTTACTGTCTCTCTCACTTACTGTCTCTCTCTGTTACTGTCTCTCTCACAGTTACTGTCTCTCTCACTGTTACTGTCTCTCTCACTGTTACTGTCTCTCTCACTGTTACTGTCTCTCTCACTGTTACTGTCTCTCTCACTGTTACTGTCTCTCTCACTGTTACTGTCTCTCTCACTGTTACTGTCTCTCTCACTGTTACTGTCTCTCTCACTGTTACTGTCTCTCTCACTGTTACTGTCTCTCTCACTGTTACTGTCTCTCTCACTGTTACTGTCTCTCTCACAGTTACTGTCTCTCTCACTGTTACTGTCTCACTGTTACTGTCTCTCTCACTGTTACTGTCTCTCTCACTGTTACTGTCTCTCTCACTGTTACTGTCTCTCTCACTGTTACTGTCTCTCTCACTGTTACTGTCTCTCTCACTGTTACTGTCTCTCTCACTGTTACTGTCTCTCTCACTGTTACTGTCTCTCTCACTGTTACTGTCTCTCTCACTGTCTACTGTTACTGTCTCTCTCACTGTTACTGTCTCTCTCACTGTTACTGTCTCTCTCACTGTTACTGTCTCTCTCACTGTTACTGTCTCTCTCACTGTTACTGTCTCTCTCACTGTTACTGTCTCTCTCTCTGTTACTGTCTCTCTCACTGTTACTGTCTCTCTCTCTGTTACTGTCTCTCTCACTGTTACTGTCTCTCTCTCTGTTACTGTCTCTCTCACTGTTACTGTCTCTCTCTCTGTTACTGTTTCTCTCACTGTTACTGTCTCTCTCTCTGTTACTGTCTCTCTCACTGCTTGTTCTCTTCTTCTTCATTCACCCTCTGTCCTACTCAGTCCTTCTTCTCTCCTCGCTTTCACTGTCACTCTCCCCCTGTGTCCTCTCGTTTCCTCCCTGGTCCTCCTTTCTCTCAGAGTTCCAGTCAGTTACTACTGTCACTGTCACTCTCCCCCTGTGTCCTCTCGTTTCCTCCCTGGTCCTCCTTTCTCTCAGAGTTCCAGTCAGTTACTGTCACTGTCACTCTCCCCCTGTGTCCTCTCGTTTCCTCCCTGGTCCTCCTTTCTCTCAGAGTTCCAGTCAGTTACTGTCACTGTCACTCCTCCTCCTCCTCCTCTTCCTCCTCTTCCTCTTCCTCCTCCTCCTCCCATAAAGTATTGTTTCATACTAAAACCTACTGTGTCGTAATCCACACAAACACAGGCATTACTTTGGGTAATTTAAATAAATCCTGAATTCCACTCTCCAAAATGTTTTTTTTTTTTTGTAAACCTTATCTTTGTTAATATAGGACAGGGGTATTCAACTCTGACCCTACGAGGTCTGGAGCCTGCTGGTGTTCTGTTCTACCTGATCATTAATATCACCCCACCTGGTGTCCCAGGTCTAAATCAGGCCCTGATCATTAATATCGCCCCACCTGGTGTCCCAGGTCTAAATCAGGCCCTGAACATTAACATCACCCACCTGGTGTCCCAGGTCTAAATCAGGCCCTGATCATTAATATCACCCATCTGGTGTCCCAGGTCTAAATCAGGCTCTGATCATTAATATCACCCCACCTGGTCCTTAATTAGAGGGCAACAATGAAAACAGGCAGTGGACCAGTTGGAGGGATATAGAATAACCTTTTGGGGATATTTCCTGGTAAAACACTTGTATATGAGTTGATGCAGATCCTTTTGTCGAATTGGAACACAGTACCGATCACCTAAACGTTTTCTTCTCTGTCATTGTTGATACAGTAAAGCCACTTTTCGGCTTTGAGTTCTGTTATGTTATGAGTTCTAATGTACAGGGCTTTCGGAAAGTATTCAGACCCCTTGACTTTTTCCACATTTTGTAACGCTACAGCCTTATGCTAAAATTGATTACATTATTTTTTTTTCTCTCATAAACCTACACACAATAACCCATAGCGGCATAGCAAAAGCAGGTTTTTAGACATTTTTTTTTGCTAATGTATTAAAAAAAATAAACAGAAATAACATTTACATAAGTATTCAGACCCTTTACACCTGCACCTTTGGCAGTAATTACAGCCTTGAGGGTTCAAGTCCGGGCTCTGGCTGGGCCACTCAAGGACATTCAGAGACTTATCCCCGAAGCAGCTCCTGCGTTGTCTTGACTGTGTGCTTAGGTTCGTTGTCCTGTTGGATGGTGAACCTTCGCCCCAGGCTGAGGTCTTGAGCATTTCGTAAAAATGGAGCTCTATAGGAGTAAACCCTGTCTCCTGTCTCTGTTTACGTGTAGGTATGTACGGCAGGACCAAATCGGAAAGACATGAGAAAGCCCATGTAATGCTTTGTAGGTTAGCAGTAAAACCTTGAAATCAGCCCAACCTTAACAGGAAGCCAGTGTAGGGAGGCTAGCACTGGAGTAATATGATCAAATGTTTTGGTTCTAGTCAGGATTCTAGCAGCCGTATTTAGCACCAACTGAAGTTTATTTAGTGCTTTATCCGTGTAGCCGGAAAGTAGAGCATTGCAGTAGTCTAACCTAGAAGTGACAAAAGCATGGATTAATTGTTCTGCATCATTTTTGGACAGAAAGTTTCTGATTTTTGCAATGTTACGTAGATGGAAAAAAGCTGTCCTTGAAATGGTCTTGATATGATCTTCAAAAGAGAGTTCAGGGTCCAGAGTAACGCCGAGGTCCTTCAGTTTTATTTGAGACGGCTGCTCTAACTGAGGTTGATTTATCAGCAGGTTTTCATCAAGGATCTCTCTGTTCTTTGCTCCGTTCATCTTTGCCTCGATCCCGACTAAAACAACCCCACAGCATGATGCTGCCACCACCATGCTTCATCATAGGGAAGATGCCAGGTTTCCTCCAGATGTGACTCTTGCCATTTAGGATGAAATAGTTGAATCTTGGTTTCATCAGACCAGAGAATCTTGTTTCTCATGGTCTGAGAGTCTTTAGGTGCCTTTTGGCAAACTCCAAGCGGGCTTTCATGTACCTTTAACTGAGGATTGGCTTCCGTCTGGCCACTCTACCATAAAGGCCTGATTGGTGGAGTGCTGAAGGGATGGTTGTTCTGGAAGGTTCTCCCATCTCCACAGAGGAACTCCAGAGCTCTGTCAGAGTAACCATCGGGTTCCTGGTCACCTCCCTGACAAAGGCCCTTCTCCCCCGATTGCTCAGTTTGGCCGGGCGGCCAGCTCTAAGAAGAGTCTTGGTGGTTCCAAACTTCTTCCATTTAAGAATGATGGAGGCCACTGTGTTCTTGGGGACATTAAATGCTGCAGAAACGTTTTGGTACCCTTCCGCAGATCTGTGCCTCGACGCATTCCTGTCTCGGAGGTCTACGGACAATTCCTTCGACCTCATGGCTTAGTTTTTGCTCTTACATTCACTGTCAACTGTGGAACCTTATATAGACAGGTGTGTGCCTTTCCAAATCATGTCCAATCAATTGAATTTACCACAGGTGGACTCCAATCAACGTGTAGAAACATCTCAAGGATGATCAATGGAAACAAGATGCACCTGAGCTCAATTTCAAGTTTCATAGCGAAGGGTCTGAATACTTACCTAAATGTCATGTTTCAGTTTTGTATTGTTAATGCATTTGCAGCATCGTTCATTGTCATTATGGGGTATTGTGATGTCATTATGGGGTATTGTGATGTCATTATGGGGTATTGTGATGTCATTGTGGGGTATTGTGATGTCATTATGGGGTATTATGAGTAGATTGCTGAGGATTTTGTTTTTCATACATTTTAGAATAAGGCTGTAACGTAACAAAATTTGGGAAAAGTCAAGGGGTCTGAATACTTTCCGAAGGCCCTGTATGTGATCACCGAATCTGTTTGTCTGAGTGAGGGATGGTTATAGATGTTTCTGGTCACGCTTTATAAATCAAATATATTTATAAAGCCCTTTTTAGATCAGCAGATGTCACAAAGTGCTGTACAGAAACACAGCCTAAAACCCCAAACAGCAAGCAATGCAGAGGTAGAAGCACGGGGGAATGATATCACCAGACCACAAACTTACTACCACAAGTAGTAAGTGACTCAGCCCCCGTAATCAGGTCAGATGCAGAGAATCCCAGTGGAGAGAGGGGAACCGGCCAGGCAGAGACAGCAAGGGCGGTTCGTCATGCCAGTGCCTTGCCATTCACCTTCACACCCCTGGGCCATAGGAGTCTTCAGTACAGACTTAAAGGTCAAGACCGAGTCTACGTCTCTCACATGGATAAGCAGACCGTTCCATAAAAATGGAAGCTCTATAGGAGAAAACCCTGCCTCCTGCTGTTTGCTTAGAAATTCTAGGGACAGTTCGGAGGCCTGCGTCTTGTGACCGTAGCGTACGTGTAGGTATGTACGGCAGGACCAAATCAGAGAGATGGGTAGGAGCAAGCCCATGTAATGCTTTGTAGGTTAGCAGTAAAACCTTGAAATCAGCCCTTGTAGAAAGGCAAGCACTGTAGCAATAGGCTTGAATTTTGGGGTTCTAGTCAAGATTCTAGCAGCCGTGTTGAGAACAAGCTGATGTTTATGTAGTTCTTTATCCGGGTAGCCGGAGACTAGAGGGTTGCAGTAGTCTAATATAGAAGTATCCAGACAGTAGAGTGTTGCAGTAGTCTAATATAGAAGTAGCCAGACTGTAGAGTGTTGCAGTAGTCTAATATAGAAGTAGCCAGACAGTAGAGCGTTGCAGTAGTCTAATATAGAAGTAGCCAGACTGTAGAGCGTTGCAGTAGTCTAATATAGAAGTAGCCAGACTGTAGAGTGTTGCAGTAGTCTAATATAGAAGTAGCCAGACAGTAGAGCGTTGCAGTAGTCTAATATAGAAGTAGCCAGACTGTAGAGCGTTGCAGTAGTCTAATATAGAAGTAGCCAGACTGTAGAGTGTTGCAGTAGTCTAATATAGAAGTATCCAGACAGTAGAGTGTTGCAGTAGTCTGATATAGAAGTATCCAGACAGTAGAGCGTTGCAGTAGTCTAATATAGAAGTATCCAGACAGTAGAGTGTTGCAGTAGTCTGATATAGAAGTAGCCAGACAGTAGAGCGTTGCAGTAGTCTGATATAGAAGTAGCCAGACAGTAGAGTATTGCAGTAGTCTGATATAGAAGTATCCAGACAGTAGAGCGTTGCAGTAGTCTAATATAATATAGACATATTCTTCAGACAGTAAAGTTATAAAGTTCATAAGCACTAGTCTGATCTATATCTCATACTGTATAAATGTATATAAACATACATAGTGTGTTACAGTAGCAATTCACTGGGAATGTTGCAGTAGTCTAATATAGCACTTTGTATAAAGCCTTTAGACTTTGTTTAAAGAGGAACCAGTTGTTTAGCCTCCTATAGTACTTATTGTCAATAAACCATAGGTCAAGTAGGACAGTTACTGTTGGGTCACTAGTAGGACAGTTAACCATGTTGGACCACTAGTACAGTTAACCATGTTGGACCACTAGTACAGGACAGTTAACCATGTTGGGCCACTAGTACAGGACAGTTAACCATGTTGGACTGGTCACTAGTACCAGGACAGTTAACCATGTTGGACCACTAGTACAGGACAGTTAACCATGTTGGACCACTAGTACAGGACAGTTAACCATGTTGGACCACTAGTACAGGACAGTTAACCATATACTAGTAAGGACAGTTAACCATGTTGGACTGGTCACTAATACAGGACAGTTAACCATGTTGGACTGGTCACTAGTAGAACCATGTTGCTAGTCTACTATGTTGGACTGGTCACTGTACAGGACAGTTAACCATGTTGGACTGGTCACTAGTACAGGACAGTTAACCATGTTGGACCACTAGTACAGGACAGTTAACCATGTTGGACTGGTCACTAGTACAGGACAGTTAACCATGTTGGACCACTAGTACAGGACAGTTAACCATGTTGGACCACTAGTACAGGACAGTTAACCATGTTGGGTCACTAGTACAGGACAGTTAACCATGTTGGACCACTAGTACAGGACAGTTAACCATGTTGGACCACTAGTACAGGACAGTTAACCATGTTGGGCCACTAGTACAGGACAGTTAACCATGTTGGACTGGTCACTAGGACAGTTAACCATGTTGGACCACTAGTCTAATATAGGAAGTTAACCATGTTGGACCAGTACAGGACAGTTAACCATGTTGGACCACTAGTACAGGACTAACCATAGAACTGGTCACTAGTACAGGACAGTTAACCATGTTGGACTGGTCACTAGTACAGGACAGTTAACCATGTTGGACTGGTCACTAGTACAGGACAGTTAACCATGTTGGACTGGTCACTGTACAGGACAGTTAACCATGTTGGACCACTAGTACAGGACAGTTAACCATGTTGGACCACTAGTACAGGACAGTTAACCATGTTGGACTGGTCACTAGTACAGGACAGTTAACCATGTTGGACCACTAGTACAGGACAGTTAACCATGTTGGACTGGTGGACCACTAGTACAGGACAGTTAACCATGTTGGGACCACTAGTACAGGACAGTTAACCATGTTGGACCACTAGTACAGGACAGTTAACCATGTTGGACTGGTCACTAGTACAGGACAGTTAACCATGTTGGACCACTAGTACAGGACAGTTAACCATGTTGGACTGGTCACTAGTACAGGACAGTTAACCATGTTGGACTGGTCACTAGTACAGGACAGTTAACCATGTTGGGCCACTAGTACAGGACAGTTAACCATGTTGGGCCAGTACAGGACAGTTAACCATGTTGTACAGGACAGTTAACCATGTTGGACCACTAGTACAGGACAGTTAACCATGTTGGACCACTAGTACAGGACAGTTAACCATGTTGGACTGGTCACTAGTACAGGACAGTTAACCATGTTGGACTGGTCACTAGTACAGGACAGTTAACCATGTTGGACTGGTCACTAGTACAGGACAGTTAACCATGTTGGACCACTAGTACAGGACAGTTAACCATGTTGGACCACTAGTACAGGACAGTTAACCATGTTGGACCACTAGTACAGGACAGTTAACCATGTTGGACTGGTCACTAGTACAGGACAGTTAACCATGTTGGACTGTCACTAGTACCAGGACAGTTAGTACCATGTTGGACCACTGGTACAGTTAACATGTTGGACCACTAGTACAGTAGTCCACTAGTACAGGACAGTTAACCATGTTGGACTGGTCACTAGTACAGTTAACCATGTTGGACTGGTCACTAGTACAGGACAGTTAACCATGTTGGACTGGTCACTAGTACAGGACAGTTAACCATGTTGGACCACTGGTACAGGACAGTTAACCATGTTGGACCACTAGTACAGGACAGTTAACCATGTTGGACTGGTCACTAGTACAGGACAGTTAACCATGTTGGACCACTAGTACAGGACAGTTAACCATGTTGGGCCACTAGTACAGGACAGTTAACCATGTTGGGCCACTAGTACAGGACAGTTAACCATGTTGGGCCACTAGTACAGGACAGTTAACCATGTTGGACTGGTCACTAGTACAGGACAGTTAACCATGTTGGACTGGTCACTAGTACAGGACAGTTAACCATGTTGGACTGGTCACTAGTACAGGACAGTTAACCATGTTGGACTGGTCACTAGTACAGGACAGTTAACCATGTTGGACTGGTCACTAGTACAGGACAGTTAACCATGTTGGACCACTAGTACAGGACAGTTAACCATGTTGGACTGGTCACTAGTACAGGACAGTTAACCATGTTGGGTCACTAGTACAGGACAGTTAACCATGTTGGGCCACTAGTACAGGACAGTTAACCATGTTGGACTGGTCACTAGTACAGGACAGTTAACCATGTTGTACCACTAGTACAGGACAGTTAACCATGTTGTACCACTAGTACAGGACAGTTAACCATGTTGGACTGGTCACTAGTACAGGACAGTTAACCATGTTGGACTGGTCACTAGTACAGGACAGTTAACCATGTTGGACTGGTCACTTGTACAGGACAGTTAACCATGTTGGACTGGTCATTTGTACAGGACAGTTAACCATGTTGGACTGGTCACTAGTACAGGACAGTTAACCATGTTGGACCACTAGTACAGGACAGTTAACCATGTTGGACCACTAGTACAGGACAGTTAACCATGTTGGGCCACTAGTACAGGACAGTTAACCATGTTGGACTGGTCACTAGTACAGGACAGTTAACCATGTTGGACCACTAGTACAGGACATTTAACCATGTTGGACTGGTCACTAGTACAGGACAGTTAACCATGTTGGACCACTAGTACAGGACAGTTAACCATGTTGGACCACTAGTACAGGACAGTTAACCATGTTGGGTCACTAGTACAGGACAGTTAACCATGTTGGGTCACTAGTACAGGACAGTTAACCATGTTGGACCACTAGTACAGGACAGTTAACCATGTTGGGCCACTAGTACAGGACAGTTAACCATGTTGGGCCATTAGTACAGGACAGTTAACCATGTTGGACTGGTCACTAGTACAGGACAGTTAACCATGTTGGACTGGTCACTAGTACAGGACAGTTAACCATGTTGGACTGGTCACTAGTACAGGACAGTTAACCATGTTGGACTGGTCACTAGTACAGGACAGTTAACCATGTTGGACCACTAGTACAGGACAGTTAACCATGTTGGACCACTAGTACAGGACAGTTAACCATGTTGGACTGGTCACTAGTACAGGACAGTTAACCATGTTGGACCACTAGTACAGGACAGTTAACCATGTTGGACTGGTCACTAGTACAGGACAGTTAACCATGTTGGGCCACTAGTACAGGACAGTTAACCATGTTGGGCCACTAGTACAGGACAGTTAACCATGTTGGACCACTAGTACAGGACAGTTAACCATGTTGGGTCACTAGTACAGGACAGTTAACCATGTTGGACCACTAGTACAGGACAGTTAACCATGTTGGGCCACTAGTACAGGACAGTTAACCATGTTGGGCCATTAGTACAGGACAGTTAACCATGTTGGACTGGTCACTAGTACAGGACATTTAACCATGTTGGACTGGTCACTAGTACAGGACAGTTAACCATGTTGGACCACTAGTACAGGACAGTTAACCATGTTGGACCACTAGTACAGGACAGTTAACCATGTTGGGTCACTAGTACAGGACAGTTAACCATGTTGGGTCACTAGTACAGGACAGTTAACCATGTTGGACCACTAGTACAGGACAGTTAACCATGTTGGACTGGTCACTAGTACAGGACAGTTAACCATGTTGGACCACTAGTACAGGACAGTTAACCATGTTGGACCACTAGTACAGGACAGTTAACCATGTTGGACCACTAGTACAGGACAGTTAACCATGTTGGGTCACTAGTACAGGACAGTTAACCATGTTGGGTCACTAGTACAGGACAGTTAACCATGTTGGACCACTAGTACAGGACAGTTAACCATGTTGGGTCACTAGTACAGCACAGTTAACCATGTTGGGTCACTAGTACAGGACAGTTAACCATGTTGGGTCACTAGTACAGGACAGTTAACCATGTTGGGCCACTAGTACAGGACAGTTAACCATGTTGGACCACTAGTACAGGACAGTTAACCATGTTGGACCACTAGTACAGGACAGTTAACCATGTTGGACCACTACTACAGGACAGTTAACCATGTTGGGTCACTAGTACAGGACAGTTAACCATGTTGGGTCACTAGTACAGGACAGTTAACCATGTTGGGTCACTAGTACAGGACAGTTAACCATGTTGGGTCACTAGTACAGGACAGTTAACCATGTTGGGTCACTAGTACAGGACAGTTAACCATGTTGGGTCACTAGTACAGGACAGTTAACCATGTTGGGTCACTAGTACAGGACAGTTAACCATGTTGGGTCACTAGTACAGGACAGTTAACCATGTTGGGTCACTAGTACAGGACAGTTAACCATGTTGGGTCACTAGTACAGGACAGTTAACCATGTTGGGTCACTAGTACAGGACAGTTAACCATGTTGGGTCACTAGTACAGGACAGTTAACCATGTTGGGTCACTAGTACAGGACAGTTAACCATGTTGGGTCACTAGTACAGGATAGTTAACCATGTTGGACCACTAGTACAGGACAGTTAACCATGTTGGGCCACTAGTACAGGACAGTTAACCATGTTGGGTCACTAGTACAGGACAGTTAACCATGTTGGGCCACTAGTACAGGACAGTTAACCATGTTGGGCCACTAGTACAGGACAGTTAGCCATGTTGGACCACTACTACAGGACAGTTAACCATGTTGGGTCACTAGTACAGGACAGTTAACCATGTTGGGTCACTAGTACAGGACAGTTAACCATGTTGGGTCACTAGTACAGGACAGTTAACCATGTTGGGTCACTAGTACAGGACAGTTAACCATGTTGGGCCACTAGTACAGGACAGTTAACCATGTTGGGTCACTAGTACAGGACAGTTAACCATGTTGGGTCACTAGTACAGGACAGTTAACCATGTTGGGTCACTAGTACAGGACAGTTAACCATGTTGGGTCACTAGTACAGGACAGTTAACCATGTTGGACCACTACTACAGGACAGTTAACCATGTTGGGTCACTAGTACAGGACAGTTAACCATGTTGGGTCACTAGTACAGGACAGTTAACCATGTTGGGTCACTAGTACAGGACAGTTAACCATGTTGGGTCACTAGTACAGGACAGTTAACCATGTTGGGCCACTAGTACAGGACAGTTAACCATGTTGGGTCACTAGTACAGGACAGTTAACCATGTTGGGTCACTAGTACAGGACAGTTAACCATGTTGGGCCACTAGTACAGGACAGTTAACCATGTTGGACCACTAGTACAGGACAGTTAACCATGTTGGACTGGTCACTAGTACAGGACAGTTAACCATGTTGGACCACTAGTACAGGACAGTTAACCATGTTGGACTGGTCACTAGTACAGGACAGTTAACCATGTTGGACCACTAGTACAGGACAGTTAACCATGTTGGACTGGTCACTAGTACAGGACAGTTAACCATGTTGGGCCACTAGTACAGGACAGTTAACCATGTTGGGCCACTAGTACAGGACAGTTAACCATGTTGGACCACTAGTACAGGACAGTTAACCATGTTGGGCCACTAGTACAGGACAGTTAACCATGTTGGGCCACTAGTACAGGACAGTTAACCATGTTGGACCACTAGTACAGGACAGTTAACCATGTTGGACCACTAGTACAGGACAGTTAACCATGTTGGACCACTAGTACAGGACAGTTAACCATGTTGGACCACTAGTACAGAACAGTGGTTGGCATCAGTGTATGTAAATGCATGTGTGTTTCTGTGTGTTTCAGGTACCAGGACATGAGGAGACAGATCGGCTTTGAGATCAGAGATATGTGGTATAATCTTGGTATGAATCATCGATTTCATGTTCTTCATATGTATTCAACTGACGTATGTGCCCGACCGGCTCCATTCGGTGTTTTTTAAAAGTAGAGACTCAGAGCTAGAAAATGGTACAGTGCCTTGCGAAAGTATTCGGCCCCCTTGAACTTTGCGACCTTTTGCCACATTTGAGGCTTCAAACATAAAGATATAAAACTGTATTTTTTTGTGAAGAATCAACAACAAGTGGGACACAATCATGAAGTGGAACGACATTTATTGGATATTTCAAACTTTTTTAACAAATCAAAAACTGAAAAATTGGGCGTGCAAAATTATTCAGCCCCCTTAAGTTAATACTTTGTAGCGCCACCTTTTGCTGCGATTACAGCTGTAAGTCGCTTGGGGTATGTCTCTATCAGTTTTGCACAGGACAGTATATCATAACACTACTGTTGAGGAACAATTGGAAAGTAATTCTGCTTTGGAAGATGATAAACTTGTAACCCCACTCATTATATAATATATGTCATTTAGCAGACTCTTTTCATCCACAGGTTATATATCATTATATAATATATGTCATTTGGCAGACTCTTTTGTTAAATGTATGTGTGGGTGGTCCTGGGAATTCAACCCATTATCATGGCCTTGTAAGCCCCATGCTCTACCATTTGTGGTTAACTTTATTTAACTCGGCACGTCAGTTAAGAACAAATTATTATTTTCAATGACGGAACAGTTGGGTTAACTGCCTTGTCCAAAGGCAGAACGACAGATTTGTACCTTGTCAGCTCGGGGATTCGATCCAGCCACCTTTCGGTTACTGGCCCAACGCTCTAGCCCCTTGCCGCCTCTGCAGGGGCTCAGATATTTGATGAAGTTTTATCTCTCCCCAGGTCCACACAAGATCAAGTTCATCCCAGAGATGGTGGGTCCCATCCTAGAGATGACTCTGGTCCCAGAGATAGAGCTGAGGAAAGCTACCATCCCCATCTTCTTTGACATGATGCAGTGTGAATTCCACTTCACATGCAGCTTCCAACGGGTCTGTATCAGTCTGTCGGTCTGTCCATCAATCAGCCAGTCAATCAGCCAGTCAATCAGCCAGTCAATCAGCCAGTCAATCAGCCAGTCAATCAGCCAGTCAATCAGCCAGTCAGTCGGTCTGTCCATCAATCAGCCAGTCAATCAGTCAGTCAGTCATTCGGTCAATCAGCCTGTCAATCAGCTGTCAGTATATTAATCAATCAGTCTGTCAGTATATTAATCAATCAATCAGTCAGTCAGTCAGTCAGTATATTAATCAATCAGCCAGTCGATCAGTATATGAATCAGTCATTGGTCAATCAGCCTGTCAATCAGTCTGTCAGTATATTAATCAATCAGTCAGTCAGTATATTAATCAATCAGTCAGTCAGTCAGTATATTAATCAATCAGTCAGTCAGTCAGTATATTAATCAATCAGTCAGTCAGTCAGTATATTAATCAATCAGTCAGTCAGTATATTAATCAATCAGTCAGTCAGTCAGTATATTAATCAATCAGTCAGTCAGTATATTAATCAGTCAGTCAGTCAGTATATTAATCAATCAGTCAGTCAGTCAGTATATTAATCAATCAGTCAGTCAGTCAGTATATTAATCAATCAGTCAGTCAGTATATTAATCAATCAGTCAGTCAGTCAGTATATTAATCAATCAGTCAGTCAGTATATTAATCAATCAGTCAGTCAGTCAGTATATTAATCAATCAGTCAGTCAGTCAGTATATTAATCAATCAGTCAGTCAGTCAGTATATTAATCAATCAGTCAGTCAGTATATTAATCAATCAGTCAGTCAGTATATTAATCAGTCAGATGTACCAATCAATCAGATGTATTGACAAAGCCCTTTTTACATCAGAAGTTTCTTCAAGAATGTTTAAAAATAACCCCACGTTGACCCCAAAGAGCAGAAACACAGAGGTCAAGGATGGGTGGTAACATCCTCTAAAACCTCACCCTCCCAGGAGACTAACGCAATGTTGCTAAATGTTTCCAGCTCTGAATTGACTCATAATGTAGCGTCGTCAAGCCCATGTACTGCCCTTATTACGACCAGGTCACATGTCTTCCACGTACTGCCCTTATTACGACCAGGTCACATGTCTTCCATGTACTGCCCTTATTACGACCAGGTCACATGTCTTCCATGTACTGCCCTTATTACGACCAGGTCACATGTCTTCCATGTACTGCCCTCGTTATCACATGTCTTCCATGTACTGCCCTTATTACGACCAGGTCACATGTCTTCCATGTACTGCCCTTATTACGACCAGGTCACATGTCTTCCATGTACTGCCCTTATTACGACCAGGTCACATGTCTTCCATGTACTGCCCTTATTACGACCAGGTCACATGTCTTCCATGTACTGCCCTTATTACGACCAGGTCACATGTCTTCCATGTACTGCCCTTATTACGACCAGGTCACATGTCTTCCATGTACTGCCCTTATTACGACCAGGTCACATGTCTTCCATGTACTCACATGTCTTCCATGTACTGCCCTTATTACGACCAGGTCACATGTCTTCCATGTACTGCCCTTATTACGACCAGGTCACATGTCTTCCATGTATGTACTGCCCTTATTACGACCAGGTCACATGTCTTCCATGTACTGCCCTTATTACGACCAGGTCACATGTCTTCCATGTACTGCCCTTATTACGACCAGGTCACATGTCTTCCATGTACTGCCCTTATTACGACCAGGTCACATGTCTTCCATGTACTGCCCTTATCTTCCATGTACTGCCCTTACCAGGTCACATGTCTTCCATGTACTGCCCTTATTACGACCAGGTCACATGTCTTCCATGTACTGCCCTTATTACGACCAGGTCACATGTCTTCCATGTACTGCCCTTATTACGACCAGGTCACATGTCTTCCATGTACTGCCCTTATTACGACCAGGTCACATGTCTTCCATGTACTGCCCTCGTTACGACCAGGTCACATGTCTTCCATGTACTGCCCTTATTACGACCAGGTCACATGTCTTCCATGTACTGCCCTTATTACGACCAGGTCACATGTCTTCCATGTACTGCCCTTGTTACGACCAGGTCACATGTCTTCCATGTACTGCCCTTATTACGACCAGGTCACATGTCTTCCATGTACTGCCCTTATTACGACCAGGTCACATGTCTTCCATGTACTGCCCTTATTACGACCAGGTCACATGTCTTCCATGTACTGCCCTCGTTACGACCAGGTCACATGTCTTCCATGTACTGCCCTTATTACGACCAGGTCACATGTCTTCCATGTACTGCCCTTATTACGACCAGGTCACATGTCTTCCATGTACTGCCCTCGTTACGACCAGGTCACATGTCTTCCATGTACTGCCCTTATTACGACCAGGTCACATGTCTTCCATGTACTGCCCTCGTTACGACCAGGTCACATGTCATCCGTCTTCCAAAGTTCACCCCATCTTTGCCTTACTGATATCCCATTGGTCTCATGTGGACCAATCAATCCCCCCTCTTTGCCTTACTGATATCCCATTGGTCTCATGTGGACCAATCAATCCCCCCTCTTTGCTTTACCGATATCCCATTGGTCTCATGTGGACCAATCAACCCCCCATCTTTGCCTTACTGATATCCCATTGGTCTCATGTGGACCAATCAATCCCCCATCTTTGCCTTACTGATATCCCATTGGTCTCATGTGGACCAATCAACCAGGTCCCCTCTTTGCCTTACTGATATCCCATTGGTCTCATGTGGACCAATTCAATCCCCCCTCTTTGCTTTACTGATATCCCATTGGTCTCATGTGGACCAATCAACCCCCCTCTTTGCCTTACTGATATCCCATTGGTCTCATGTGGACCAATCAACCCCCCTCTTTGCCTTACTGATATCCCATTGGTCACATGTGGACCAATCAATCCCCCTCTTTGCCTTACTGATATCCCATTGGTCTCATGTGGACCAATCAATCCCCCCTCTTTGCCTTACTGATATCCCGTTGGTCTCATGTGGACCAATCAATCCCCCCTCTTTGCCTTACTGATATCCCATTGGTCTCATGTGGACCAATCAATCCCCCTCTTTGCCTTACTGATATCCCATTGGTCTCATGTGGACCAATCAATCCCCCCTCTTTGCCTTACTGATATCCAATTGGTCACATGTGGACCAATCAACACCCCCTCTTTGCCTTACTGATATCCCATTGGTCACATGTGGTGTTCCACCAATGAAATGTCTAAGTCTCTTGTCTGCTACAGAACAGTATATCCAGAGGTTAGACTTCAGAAACATGTGTTTGTTTATGTAGCTCGTAGGTGACTGTTTGTTTCGTTGGTATTACGTTCGCAGTCTAACCAAGTCTCCTGCAGAATTCTCTGTACTGAATCTGCTGTCACTTCCTTTACCATCGATGCCATGTTGAAGTCGGCCTGGCCTGTGGCTGTCTCCTAGATCCTCCCAGTCTGTCTCCTAGATCCTCCCAGTCTGTCTCCCAGATCCTCCCAGTCAGTCTCCCAGGTCCTCCCTGTCAGTCTCCCAGATCCTCCCAGTCAGTCTCCCAGATCCTCCCAGTCAGTCTCCCAGATCCTCCCTCTGTCTCCTACATATTCCCAGTCTGTCTCCCAGATCCTCCCAGTCAGTCTCCCAGATCCTCCCAGTCAGTCTCCCAGATCCTCCCAGTCAGTCTCCCAGATCCTCCCAGTCAGTCTCCCAGATCCTCCCAATCTGACTCTGGTCAAAGTAGTACACTACCCAGTCAGACCCTGGTCAGATCCTCCCAATCTGACTCTGGTCTAAAGTAGTACACTACTACCCTATAGACCCTGGTCTAAAGTAGTGCACTACTACCCTATGGGGCCTGGTCTAAAGTAGTGCACTACTACCCTATAGACCCTGGTCTAAAGTAGTGCACTACTACCCTATAGGCCCTGGTCTAAAGTAGTGCACTACTACCCTATAGACCCTGGTCTAAAGTAGTGCACTATAAAGGGATTAGGGTGCCAGTTGGGACAGTCAGTCGGTTAGAGTTGGGAGTGAAGGGGAGGCTACTTAGTGTCCTGTTAGAGTTGGGAGTGAAGGGAGGCCTGGTAATTCAGTTAGTGTCAGTCTGTTAGAGTTGGGAGTGAAGGGGAGGCCTGGTAATTCAGTTAGTGTCAGTCTGTTAGAGTTGGGAGTGAAGGGGAGGCCTGGTAATTCAGTTAGTGTCAGTCTGTTAGAGTTCGGAGTGAAGGGAGGCCTGGTAATTCAGTTAGTGTCAGTCTCTTAGAGTTGGGAGTGAAGGGGAGGCCTGGTAATTCAGTTAGTGTCAGTCTGTTAGAGTTGGGAGTGAAGGGGAGGCCTGGTAATTCAGTTAGTGTCAGTCTGTTAGAGTTGGGAGTGAAGGGGAGGCCTGGTAATTCAGTTAGTGTCAGTCTGTTAGTGTCAGTCTGTTAGGGGGAGTGAAGGGAGGCCTGGTAATTCAGTTAGTGTCAGTCTGTTAGAGTTGGGAGTGAAGGGGAGGCCTGGTAATTCAGTTAGTGTCAGTCTGTTAGAGTTGGGAGTGAAGGGGAGGCCTGGTAATTCAGTTAGTGTCAGTCTGTTAGAGTTGGGAGTGAAGGGGAGGCCTGGTAATTCAGTTAGTGTCAGTCTGTTAGAGTTGGGAGTGAAGGGGAGGCCTGGTAATTCAGTTAGTGTCAGTCTGTTAGAGTTGGGAGTGAAGGGGAGGCCTGGTAATTCAGTTAGTGTCAGTCAGGACTCGACTCTTTGGGAATGACTACATCCTCTTAGATCCCCTCTACACTCAAATAGGATCAATTTCCCTTCATGCACTACTTCTGACCCTATATGGAATAGTGCACTATTTTTGACCAGGACCTGTAGGGTAGTAGTGCACTATATAGGGAATAGGGAGCAATTTGGGTCATATACAAATAGCTTTCTAGTCTGCAGTGTAAAACTTAGCAGAGAGAGAGAGAGAGAGAGAGTTGCCTCTCTTCCTCCAGAGCGATCCGTCTCTCTTCCTCCAGAGCGATCTGTCTCTCTTCCTCCAGAGCGATCTGTCTCTCTTCCTTCAGAGCGATCTGTCTCTCTTCCTCCAGTGCGATCCGTCTCTCTTCCTCCAGTGCGATCTGTCTCTCTTCCTCCAGAGCGATCTGTCTCTCTTCCTCCAGAGCGATCCGTCTCTCTTCCTCCAGTGCGATCTGTCTCTCTTCCTCCAGAGCGATCCGTCTCCTCTTCCTCCAGAGCGATCTGTCTCTCTTCCTCCAGAGCGAGCCGTCTCTCTTCCTCCAGTGCGATCCGTCTCTCTTCCTCCAGAGCGATCTGTCTCTCTTCCTCCAGAGCGATCCGTCTCCTCTTCCTCTAGAGCGATCCGTCTCTCTTCCTCCAGAGCGATCCGTCTCTCTTCCTCCAGAGCGATCCGTCTCTCTTCCTCCAGAGCGATCCGTCTCTCTTCCTCCAGAGCGATCCGTCTCTCTGACTGACACAACAACAGCAGCACATCAAGGAGGCAGTTCACGTAGGAGCAAACGTCCCACTATAAGTGGATGTGCCGGCTCACCTTCCTTCTGCCGTCTTTCTGGGAAGAAGGGAGTAAAAGAGAGAGAGAGAGAGAGAGAGATAAATAGAGAGAATATTAGAGGATGTGTCTTCCTGTCATGGTCTTACTCCTCATGCTCCCTGCTCAGCCATAGCCAATCACAGGCAGATAAAGAGAAGTTACTGAGAGTCATCAGACTGATAATGAAGTGATTTAATATGAGCTCACAGTCCACCAGGCTGAAAGAGAGGTGATTAAACCAAGAGGAGAGGTCCTCTCAACCAAGAGAGAGAGAGAAGAGACAGGGGGGTGGAGAGACAGGGTATAGAGTGGGGGGAGGAGAGAGAGAGAAGAGAGGGGGAGGAGAGAGAGAGAAGAGGGGGGAGGAGAGAGAGGGATGAGAGAGAGAGAGAGAGGGGGAGGAGAGAGAGGGAGGATAGAAGAGAGAGTTTTGGAAAGAGAGTATAGAGTGGGGGAAGGAAAGAGAGAGAGAGAGAGAGAGAGAGAAGAGAGGGTATAGAGAGGGGAAGGAGAGAGGGGTATAGAGAGGGGGAAGGAGAGAGAGGGTATAGAGAGGGGGAGGAGAGAGAGGGAGGAGAGAAGAGAGAGTTTTGGAAAGAGAGAGTATAGAGTGGGGGAAGGAAAGTGAGAGAAGAGAGGGGGAGGAGAGAGAGAGAAGAGTGGGGGAGGAGAGAGAGGGTATAGAGAGGGGGAAGGAGAGGGAGGGTATAGAGAGGGGGGAGGAGAGAGAGGGTATAGAGAGGGGGAGGAGAGAGAGGGTATAGAGAGGGGGAAGGAGAGAGAGAGAGAGAGGGGGGAAGGGGAGCGATAAGAGAGGGGAGGAGAGAGAGAAGAGAGGGGAGGAGAGAGAGGGTATAGAGAGGGGGAAGGAGGAGAGGGTATAGAGAGGGGGAAGGAGAGAGGGTATAGAGAGGGGGAAGGAGAGGGGAAGGAGAGAGAGAGAAGAGGGGGAAGGAGAGGAGGTATAGAGAGAAGGAGAGAGAGGAAGGAGGGGGAGGAGAGAGAGAGAAGAGTGGGGGAGAGAGAGAAGAGTGGGGGAGGAGAGAGAGAAGAGGGGGGAGGAGAGAGGGTATAGAGAGAGGGAAGGAGAGAGAGGGTATAGAGAGGGGGAAGGAGAGAGGGTATAGAGAGGGGGAAGGAGAGGGGGAAGGAGAGAGAGAGAAGAGAGGGGGAAGGAGAGAGGGTATAGAGAGGGGAAGGAGAGAGAGAGAAGAGAGGGGGAGGAGAGAGAGAGAAGAGTGGGGGAGGAGAGAGAGAAGAGTGGGGAGGAGAGAGAGAAGAGAGGGGGAAAGAGGAGAGAGAGAAGAGAGGGGGAGGACAGAGAGGGATGAGAGAGAGAGAAGAGAGGAGGGAGTGAGAGAGAAGAGAGGGGAGGAGAGAGAGAGAGAAGAGGGGGGAGGAGAGAGAGGGTATAGAGATGGGGAAGGAGAGAGAGGGTATAGAGATGGGGAAGGAGAGAGAGGGTATAGAGAGGGGGAGGAGAGAGAGGGTATAGAGAGGGGGAGGAGAGGGTAGAGAGGGGGAGAGAGAGAGGAGGGAGTGAGAGAGAAGAGAGGGGGAGGAGAGAGAGAGAAGAGAGGAGGAAGTGAGAGAGAAGAGAGGGGGAGGAGAGAGAGAGACGGGGAGGAGAGAGGGTATAGAGAGGGGGAAGGAGAGAGAGAGAGAGAGGGGGGAATGAGAGAGGGTATAGAGAGGGGGAAGGAGAGAGAGAGAAGAGAGGGGGAAGGAGAGAGGGTATAGAGAGGGGAAGGAGAGAGAGAGAAGAGGGGGAAGGAGAGAGAGAGAGAGAGAGTGGGGAGAGAGAGAGAAGAAGAGGGGGAGGAGAGAGAGAGAAGAGTGGGGGAGGAGAGAGAGAGAAGAGAGGGGGAAAGAGGAGAGAGAGAAGAGAGGGGGAGGAGAGAAAGAAGAGAGGGGGAGGAGAGAGAGAGAGTGTTGGAAAGAGAGAGCGACGGAGGCAGAAAGAGGGAGGCAGGATAGAGACTAATGAATAGAAAAATGAGCTGTGCTGATTATGAACGGCTGCTTTCTAATTGCAGTTTGAGAATGAGATCATCACCAAACTGGATCACGAGGTGGAGGGGGCAGAGGAGACGAGCAGTACAAAGTCCTCTTCCACAAGATGTGAGTGATGCTGTCTGTCTGTCTGCCTGTCTGTCTACCTGTCTGTCTGCCTGTCTGCCTGTCTGCCTGTCTGTCTGTCTGCCTGTCTGTCTGCCTGTCTGTCTGTCTGCCTGTCCGTCTGTCCGTCTGCCTGCCTGCCTGCCGGTGTCTGTCTGTCTGTCTGTCTGTCTGTCTGTCTGTCTGCTGTCTGCCTGCCTGCCTGCCTGCTTCTCTGTCTGTCTGTCTGTCTGTCTGTCTGTCTGCCTGCCTGCCTGCCTGCCTGCCTGCCTGCCTGCCTGCTGCTTCTGTCTGTCTGTCTGTCTGTCTGTCGGTGTCTGTCGGTGTCTGTCGGTGTCTGTCTGGTCGGTGTCTGTCGGTGTCTGTCTGGTCTGTCTGTCGGTGTCTGTCTGGTCTGTCTGTCGGTGTCTGTCGGTGTCTGTCGGTGTCTGTCTGTCTGTCTGTCTGTCTGTCTGTCTGTCTGTCTGTCTGTCTGTCTGTCTGTCTGTCTGGTCTGTCTGTCGGTGTCTGTCTGTCCTCTCTCCTCGTCTCTCTCTCAGTTTAATTTAAGGTCTTTATGTCATAAGGAAACATGTGTTTACGTTGCCAAAGAAAGTGAAATGAACAGGGGAAACATTAGTTTAATATTACACTCACAAAGGTTTTAAAATACATGTTATATTATTTTAAAAGAACATAGACATTTCAAATATTATATTATTGGCTATGTACGGTGTTGAAAGGTTAAAATAAATAAACAGGAAGTTTAAGGAATTGTTTTCAATTTCTTTGTGGATCTGTGTGATCTGGGGGAAATATGTCTCTCTAATATGGTCATACATTGGGCAGGAGGTTAGGAAGTGCAGCTCGGTGTCATTTTGTGGGCAGTGAGCACATAGCCTGTCTTCTCTTGAGAGCCATGTCTGCCTATGGCGGCCTTTCTCAATAGCAAGGCTATGCTCATTGAGTCTGTACATAGTCAAAGCTTTCCTTAAGTTTGGTCAGGTATTCTGCCGCTGTGTACTTTCTGTTAAGGGCCAAATAGCATTCTAGTTTGCTCTGTTTCTTTGTTAATTCTTTCCAATGTGTCAAGTAATTATCTTTTTGTAATGATCTTCTCTCCGCCTCACCTCTCCCCCTCCCCTCTCTCTCACCTCTCTCCCCTCCCTCCCTCCCCTCACCGGTCTCCCACTCTCCCCTCCCCTCCCCTCTCTCCCCTCTCTCTCCCACCCCTCCCTCTCTCTCCTCTCTCCCGCTCCTCTCTCCCCTCTCTCCCCCTCTCCCCCTCCTCTCTCTCTTCCCTCTCTCTCCCCTCTCTCTCCCCCTCTCCCCCTCCTCTCTCTCTTCCCTCTCTCTCCCCCTCCCCTCTCTCCCCCCTCTCTCCCCCCCCTCTCTCCCCCTCCCTCTCTCTCCCCTCTCTCTCTCCCCCTACTCTCTCCCTCCCATCTCTCTCTCCCCCTCCTCTCTCTCTCCTCTCTCCCCCTCCTCTCTCCCTCCCCTCCCTCTCTCTCCTCTCTCTCCCCCTCACTCTCTCTCCTCTCTCTCCCTCCCCTCTCTCCCTCCCCTCCCTCCCTCCCCTCCCTCTCTCTCCTCTCTCCCTCTCCCTCTCTCTCCCCCCCTCTCTCCCCCTCCCCTCTCTCCCCCTCCTCTCTCCCCCTCTCTCTCCCCTCCCTCTCTCTCCTCTCTCTCTCCCCTCCCCTCTCTCTCTCCCCCTCCCTCTCTCCTCCCCCCCCCTCTCCCTCTCCCTCCCCTCTCTCCCCCTCCTCTCTCCCTCCCCTCCCTCTCTCTCTCTCTCCCCCTCTTTCTCCCCTCCCTCTCTCTCCTCTCTCTCCCTCCCTCCCTCCCCTCCCTCTCTCTCTCTCCCCCCTCCCTCTCTCCCCCCTCTCTCCCCCTCTCTCTCCCTCCCTCTCTCCCTCTCCTCTCCCCTCCCTCTCTCTCCTCTCTCCCTCCCCTCCCTCTCCTCTCTCCCCCTCCTCTCTCCCCCCTCTCTCCCCTCCCCCTCCTCTCTCCCTCTCCTCTCTCCCCTCCTCTCTCTCTCCCCTCCCTCTCTCCCCCTCCCTCTCTCTCCTCTCTCTCTCCCCTCCCTCTCTCTCCCCTCTCTCCCTCCCCTCCCTCTCTCCCTCTCTCTCCCCTCCTCTCTCCCCCTCTCTCTCCTCTCCCCCCTCCCTCTCCCTCTCCTCCCTCTCTCTCCTCTCTCCCCTCCTCCCTCCCCAGTCTGTTGGAACACTGCAGGAAACACAAGTACCTGTCTAAGAGTGGGGAGAGCTTTGTGAACCTGGTGGTTCGTCTGTTGGAGAGGCTCCTGGACTACAGGACCATCATGCACGACGAGAACAAGGAGAACCGGATGAGCTGCACCGTCAACGTCCTGGTAGGAGAGACACACACTGTTCTATGTCCTGATCCGTTGTGTTCAGATGTCCGGCTGCGTCCTGCTGCGTTGCCTAGTAACACTGTTCTATGTCCTGTTCCGTTGTGGACAGATGTCCGGCTACGTCCTGCTGCGTTGCCTAGTAACACTGTTCTATGTTCTGTCCTGTTCCGTTGTGGACAGATGTCCGGCTGCGTCCTGCTGCGTTGCCTAGTAACACTGTTCTATGTCCTGTTCCGTTGTGGACAGACGTCCAGCTGCGTCCTGCTGCGTTGCCTAGTAACCTGTCTTATTGTGAAGCGTCCTGCTGCGTTGCCTAGTAACCTGTCTTATTGTGAAGGACACTTTACTGTCCAACAGTAGGAAAGACATTTCAGATGTATAAACACCAGCTGCATAACATTCATGATTTGGTTGTTGCTATTTCACTGTCGTAGTTGAAGCATTTCAGTTTTATTCATAAACTATTTCAATGTTTTCATCCTCAGAACTTCTACAAGGAGATAGAGAGAGAGGAGATGTACATCAGGTAGGAAGAGGTCTTCATCATCATCTTCCTCAAATACACTTTTCTGTTGTTCTATTGTACTCAGTGCCTCTGTGAAGTCAAGACCAGGTGTTTTTGGGGCTCAGTGCCTCTGTGAAGTCAAGACCAGGTGTTTTGGGGCTCAGTGCCTCTGTGAAGTCAAGACCAGGTGTTTTGGGGCTCAGTGCCTCTGTGAAGTCAAGACCAGGTGTTTTGGGGCTCAGTGCCTCTGTGAAGTCAAGACCAGGTGTTTTGGGGCTCAGTGCCTCTGTGAAGTCAAGACCAGGTGTTTTGGGGCTCAGTGCCTCTGTGAAGTCAAGACCAGGTGTTTTGGGGCTCAGTGCCTCTGTGAAGTCAAGACCAGGTGTTTTGGGGCTCAGTGCCTCTGTGAAGTCAAGGCCAGGTGTTTTTGGGGCTCAGTGCCTCTGTGAAGTCAAGGCCAGGTGTTTTGGGGCTCAGTGCCTCTGTGAAGTCAAGACCAGGTGTTTTGGGGCTCAGTGCCTCTGTGAAGTCAAGACCAGGTGTTTTGGGGCTCAGTGCCTCTGTGAAGTCAAGACCAGGTGTTTTGGGGCTCAGTGCCTCTGTGAAGTCAAGACCAGGTGTTTTGGGGCTCAGTGCCTCTGTGAAGTCAAGACCAGGTGTTTTGGGGCTCAGTGCCTCTGTGAAGTCAAGACCAGGTGTTTTGGGGCTCAGTGCCTCTGTGAAGTCAAGGCCAGGTGTTTTGGGGCTCAGTGCCTCTGTGAAGTCAAGACCAGGTGTTTTGGGGCTCAGTGCCTCTGTGAAGTCAAGGCCAGGTGTTTTGGGGCTCAGTGCCTCTGTGAAGTCAAGACCAGGTGTTTTTGGGGCTCAGTGCCTCTGTGAAGTCAAGACCAGGTGTTTTGGGGCTCAGTGCCTCTGTGAAGTCAAGACCAGGTGTTTTTGGGGCTCAGTGCCTCTGTGAAGTCAAGACCAGGTGTTTTTGGGGCTCAGTGCCTCTGTGAAGTCAAGACCAGGTGTTTTTGGGGCTCAGTGCCTCTGTGAAGTCAAGACCAGGTGTTTTGGGGCTCAGTGCCTCTGTGAAGTCAAGACCAGGTGTTTTGGGGCTCAGTGCCTCTGTGAAGTCAAGGCCAGGTGTTTTGGGGCTCAGTGCCTCTGTGAAGTCAAGACCAGGTGTTTTGGGGCTCAGTGCCTCTGTGAAGTCAAGACCAGGTGTTTTGGGGCTCAGTGCCTCTGTGAAGTCAAGACCAGGTGTTTTGGGGCTCAGTGCCTCTGTGAAGTCAAGACCAGGTGTTTTGGGGCTCAGTGCCTCTGTGAAGTCAAGACCAGGTGTTTTGGGGCTCAGTGCCTCTGTGAAGTCAAGACCAGGTGTTTTGGGGCTCAGTGCCTCTGTGAAGTCAAGACCAGGTGTTTTGGGGCTCAGTGCCTCTGTGAAGTCAAGACCAGGTGTTTTGGGGCTCAGTGCCTCTGTGAAGTCAAGACCAGGTGTTTTGGGGCTCAGTGCCTCTGTGAAGTCAAGACCAGGTGTTTTGGGGCTCAGTGCCTCTGTGAAGTTCAAGGCCAGGTGTTTTGGGGCTCAGTGCCTCTGTGAAGTCAAGACCAGGTGTTTTGGGGCTCAGTGCCTCTGTGAAGTCAAGGCCAGGTGTTTTGGGGCTCAGTGCCTCTGTGAAGTCAAGGCCAGGTGTTTTGGGGCTCAGTGCCTCTGTGAAGTCAAGGCCAGGTGTTTTGGGGCTCAGTGCCTCTGTGAAGTCAAGACTAGGTGTTTTTGGGACTCAGTGCCTCTGTGAAGTCAAGACCAGGTGTTTTGGGGCTCAGTGCCTCTGTGAAGTCAAGATGTTGTTGATATCAAGGTGTTGTTGATATCTTCCCTGACTGACAATGAATAACTGCAAATCACAACAGGAGGTTTTCTCTTTCACTGGTGGAACATTTAGTGGTGAACACATCTGAATATTCCTTTTATTTCCAAGCTTTGTCTCAAATGTCTGTGTGATTTTCTGTAAATCACATTCCCTGCTTTTCTGTCAGTCTGCCCTAGCGGTCTGTCAGTCTGCCCTAGCGGTCTGTCAGTCTGCCCTAGCGGTCCGTCAGTCTGTCCCTAGCGGTCCGTCAGTCTGCCCTAGCTGTCCGTCAATCTGCCCTAGCTGTCCGTCAATCTGCCCTAGCGGTCCATCAGTCAGCCCTAGCGGTCCATCAGTCAGCCCTAGCGGTCCATCAGTCAGCCCTAGCGGTCCATCAGTCAGCCCTAGCGGTCCATCAGTCAGCCCTAGCGGTCCATCAGTCAGCCCTAGCGGTCCATCAGTCAGCCCTAGCAGTCCATCAGCCAGCCCTAGCAGTCCATCAGCCAGCCCTAGCGGTCCATCAGTCTGCCCTAGCGGTCCATCAGTCAGCCCTAGCGGTCCATCAGTGCCCTACTTTGACCAGTCTGCCCTACCCTATTCCAGCCCATAGTGCACATCAGTCAGCCCAGCGGTCCATCAGTCTGCCCTAGCGGTCCATCAGTCAGCCTCTAGCGGTCCATCAGTCAGCCCATTTCAGCGGTCCGTCAATCTGCACTAGCGGTCAGTCCCAGTCTGCCCTAGTCACCATCAGTCAGCCCTACGGTCCATCAGTCTGCCCTAGCGGTACATCAGTCTGCCCTAGCGGTCCATCAGTCTGCCCTAGCGGTCCATCAGTCTGCCCTAGCGGTCCATCAGTCACCATAGCGGTCCATCAGTGTGCCCTAGCGGTCCACCAGTCACCCGCGGTCCTCAGTCCGCACCATGGCGTGTCCTCTGTCCGTTGTCACCACTAACGGTCCGTCAATCTGCCCGGCGGTCCGTCAGTCTGCCCTAGCGGTCCATTAGTCACCCTAGCGGTCCGCTCAGTCTGCCCACACACGGTCCACACAGTCACACCCTAGCGGTCCATCAGTCAGCCACACAGCGGTCCGGACAGCCCTAGCGGTCCACAGTCTGCCCTACGGTCCACACAGTCAGCCCTAGCGGACCACACACCAGCCCTACGGTCCACACAGTCAGCCCTAGCGGTCCACCAGTCTGCCCTACTACGGTCCACACAGTCAGCCCTAGCGGTCTGTCAGTCACTACTTTAGCGGTCAGGACATCTGCCCTAGTGGTCCATCACACAGCCACTGCACACTTCAGTCAGCCCAGGACCCACCCTATTCCACATCAGTCAGCCCTAGCAGTCCATCAGTCACCAGACCACACATTCACACCACACAGTCCATGCACTACTTTACAAAAGCAGAGACCAACCCTATGTCACCACAACAGCACTACAGTCCACATCACAACCCACCCTATTCCCTACATAGTGAACTACTATTGACCAGCACCCTATTCCCTACATAGTGAACTACTATTGACCAGCACCCTATTCCCTACATAGTGAACTACTATTGACCAGGACCCTATTCCCTACATAGTGCACTACTTTAGACCAGGACCCACATAGGCCTCTGTTCAGCATGTAGTGACTCGGGGACCATTTCAGACACAGTTGACTCGTCTCTGTCCGTTGTCACCATGCCGACGTCATATTGAAGCCCACCAAGGTGTGTACCGTTGTCACCATGGCGACGTCATATTGAAGCCCACCCAGGTGTGTACCGTTGTCACCATGGCGACGTCATATTGAAGCCCACCAAGCTGTGTACCGTTGTCACCATGGCGACGTCATATTGAAGCCCACCAAGGTGTGTACCGTTGTCACCATGGCGACACACACACACACACAGCACCACCAAGGTGTGTCCTCTGTCCACACACACCACGGTAACCCGTGTGTCCTCTGTCCACACACACCACACACAACCCGTGTGTCCTCTGTCCGTTGTCACCATGGTAACCCACACACCTCTGTCCATTGTCACCACGGTAACCCGTGTGTCCTCTGTCCGGACAGGTACCTGTACAAGCTGTGTGACCTCCACAAGGAGTGTGACAACTACACTGAAGCTGCCTACACACTGCTGCTGCACAGACACACAGCTGCTGAAGGTATTCACACACACACACACACACACACACACACACACACACAGACACACACACACACACACACACACACACACACACACACACACACACACACACACACACACACACACACACACACACACACACACACACACACACACACACACACACACACACACACACACACACACACACACACACACACACGCACACACACACACACACACACACACACAGACACACACATATACACACAGCTCAGATACACAAACACTATCTCCCTCTCTCTCTCTCTCTCCCTCTCCCTCCTTCTCTCTCTCTATGAATTGATAGTGTAAATGTGTGTCTTTTAGCGTCTGTTGAATAGCACCAGTTGTAGAGGACAAAGCCCCAGTCAGCTGTAATCACATAGATGGCTCTTAACCTTGCAGTAGCAGAGGTGTAACCGTGAATATCAATGTGTTGGGGAACAGGATCTGGATAGCAGAGGTACGTCCAACCGTGTTTGAATCCTCCCTCTGTCAGGAGAGGACTGATGAGATGAGGAGAAGAATGGAGAGAGAGAGAGAGAGGGGACTGGGGAGAGAGGAGAAGAATGGAGAGAGAGAGAGAGGACTGGGGAGAGAGGAGAAGAATGGAGAGAGAGGGGGGACTGGGGAGAGAGGAGAAGAATGGAGAGAGAGACTGGGGAGAGAGGAGAAGAATGGAGAGAATGGAGAGAGGAGAGAGGAGAGAGAGAGGGACTGGGGAGATGAGGAGAAGAATGGAGAGAGAGATAGAGAGAGAGAGGGGACTGGGGAGAGAGGAGAAGAATGGAGAGAGAGAGGGGGGACTGGGGAGAGAGGAGAAGAATGGAGAGAGAGAGAGAGGGGACTGGGAGAGGAGAAGACTGGGAAGAGGAGAAGAATGGAGAGAGAGAGAGACTGGGGAGAGAGGAGAAGAATGGAGAGAGAGAGAGAGGGGACTGGGGAAGAGAGAGAGGGGAGAGAGAGGGGACTGGGGAGAGAGAGAAGAGGGAGACTGGGGAGAGAGAGAAAGAATGGAGAGGGAGAGAGAGAGAGAGGGGACTGGGGAGATGAGGAGAAGAATGGAGAGAGAGAGGGGACTGGGGAGAGAGGAGAAGAATGGAGAGAGAGAGGGGGGGGACTGGGAAAGAGAGGAGAATAATTGAGAGAGAGAGAGAGATGGGACTGGGGAGAGAGAGAGAATGGAGAGAGAGAGAGATGGGACTGGGAGAGAGGAGAAAAATTGAGAGAGAGAGAGAGGGGACTGGGGAGAGAGAGAGAGAGAGCGAGAGAGGGGACTGGGGAGAGAGAGAGAGGGGACTGGGGAGAGAGAGAGAGACAGCGAGAGAGAGGGGACTGGGGAGAGAGAGAGAAGAATGGAGAGAGAGAGAGGGGACTGGGGAGAGAGAGAGAGGGGACTGGGGAGAGAGAGAGGGGACTGGGGAGAGAGAGAGAGGGGACTGGGGAGAGAGGAGAAGAATGAGAGAGAGAGAGAGAGAGAGAGAGGGACTGGGAGAGAGAGAAGAATGGAGACTGGGGAGAGAGGAGAGGGGACTGGGGAGAGAGGAGAAGAATGGGGACTGGGGAGAGAGAGAGAGGGGACTGGGGAGAGAGGAGAAGAATGGAGAGAGAGAGAGAGAGGGGACTGGGGGACAGGGGAGAGAGAGAGAGGGGACTGGGGAGAGAGGAGGGGGACTGGGGAGAGAGGAGAGGGGACTGGGGAGAGAGATAGAGGGGACTGGGGAGAGGAGGAATAGAGAGAGAGAGAGGAGTGGGGACTGGGGAGAGAGAGAGAGACTGGGGAGAGGGGAGAAGAATAGAGAGAGAGAGAGAGAGAGAGAGGGGACTTGATTTGTCTCAGGGGACTGAGGAGAATAATAGGAGAGATGCTAGAGCGAGGGGACTGGGGACAACGAGGAGAGAGGAAGAATCTCATTTCTTCTTAGAATAATAGAGAGAGAGAGCGAGGGGACTGGGGAGAGAGGAGAGGGGACTGATATTTAGAATATTATAATAGAGAAACCTGAGGGGCTTTCCCCAAATGCTGGGGAGACAGAGGAGAGGGGTTACTGTAAAATGGAGAATAATAGAGAGAGCCTGCGAGGGACTTTCTTCAAGCTGGAGAGATGGTTTGTATTGTCTATGGTCCACTCTCAGATAATGTGACTGGTCTGCCCGTTATGCTCACAGATAATGTGACGGTCTCTCTAATAGGTCCACAGATGCTATGTGTCTGGTCTCTCTATGGTCCACTCTATACATCTCTATGGGACAACTATGGACACAATGAGAAGAATGTCATTTCTTCTTGGTCCACTTATTATTATTATTATTATATATATATAGATATTTCTGTATTATTATAATATTTTGCCATTTCAAACCTGTCTCTGGTCTTTCCCACTAAATGCTGCAAAGATAATGGGGTCTCTTTAGACAGAGATAAAAGAGAGAACAGGAGGTTATTCCACTACTATAAAATGTGATGGATTTTTGGTCCAAAGCAGAGCCTGGTCCAGATAATGTGAGGTCTTTCTATGGTCCACTATATAGATAATGTGTCTGGTCTCTCTATGGTCCACTATATAGATCTGGTGTGACTGGTCTGGTCTCTCTATGGTCCACTATATAGATAATGTGTCTGGTCTCTCTATGGTCCACTATATAGATAATGTGTCTGGTCTCTCTATGGTCCACTATATAGATAATGTGTCTGGTCTCTCTGTGGTCCACTATATAGATAATGTGTCTGGTCTCTCTGTGGTTCACTATATAGATAATGTGTCTGGTCTCTCTATGGTCCACTATATAGATAATGTGTCTGGTCTCTCTCTATGGTCCACTATATAGATAATGTGTCTGGTCTCTCTATGGTCCACTATATAGATAATGTGTCTGGTCTCTCTCTATGGTCCACTATATAGATAATGTGACTGGTCTCTCTATAGTCCACTATATAGATCATGTGACTGGTCTCTCTATGGTCCACTATATAGATAATGTGACTGGTCTCTCTATGGTCCACTATATAGATAATGTGTCTGGTCTCTCTCTATGGTCCACTATATAGATAATGTGACTGGTCTCTCTGTGGTCCACTATATAGATCATGTGACTGGTCTCTCTATGGTCCACTATATAGATCATGTGTCTGGTCTCTCTGTGGTCCACTATATAGATAATGTGTCTGGTCTCTCTCTTTATGGTCCACTATATAGATAATGTGTCTGGTCTCTCTGTGGTTCACTATATAGATAATGTGTCTGGTCTCTCTATGGTCCACTATATAGATAATGTGTCTGGTCTCTCTCTATGGTCCACTATATAGATAATGTGACTGGTCTCTCTCTCTATATCCCAAATGGTTTCCTGGTCAAAGTAGTGCACTATAGGGAATAGATCATGTGACTGGTCTCCCTCCATAGGGCCCTGGTCCACTATATAGATAAAATAAAAGTAGTACTACGAGAATTATCATTCCTCGTCTATATCCCAAATGGCAGCCTATGGTTTCCCTGGTCAAAGTAGTAGGGAATAGGGGTACTAGGGCCCGTCAGGGGAATAGGGTGCCCTTGGCCATAGGGCCCTGGTCAACGTTGGGGAATAGGGTGCCATTGGGCCCTGGTCAAAGTAGGCACTCAAAATAAGTAGTGTGCACTATGTAAGGAATAGGGTGCCATTGGCCATAGGGCCCTGGTCACTACATAAGGAATGGGTTGTGATTTGGGACACGGCCTTGTAGGAAACCTGGCTGAGGATGTTGAATTTACAGCGACAGTGTGATTGATGTCGTTTCAGCACTTCCTGAAATAACTAGGTGACCATGGCAACGTAAACGCATCTCCTCTCTTTAATCACGGAAGAGCTGCTCAAGCTGTAACGGAATCAATAATAACCATCGTCCCGCAGAATCCCTTTAATTTAGGCTGTTTGACCTTTAACCTTAGACTCCATGTAAAGGAAGCCAACCTTCCTAGTCTCCAAATCCAAACAGGATCAAGACTTCGTTGTCCTGCTTATTGGCCAATGGAACGTGGCCCGGTTTCCGTTTGGATTTCCGAGGCTGTTTCTAAGTCCACAGTACCGTCAAAATCTGCGAGCCGTTGCTTTTCTCCCACAGTGCACTGCACCGTACACGAAAATGTGGAGGTCACGTCACTTCAACAGACGGAGCCAGCTTTGCTATGTAAATATTGTCTCCATCCTAAACGGCACCCTATTCCCTATATAGGGAATAGGGTGCCGTTTGGGGGTGAATAGTAGTGCACTATATAGGGAATAGGGTGCCATAGTAGTGCACTATATAGGGAATAGGGTGCCGTTTGGGGGTGAATAGTAGTGCACTATATAGGGAATAGGGTGCCGTTTGGGGGTGAATAGTAGTGCACTATATAGGGAATAGGGTGCCGTTTGGGGGTGAATAGTAGTGCACTATATAGGGAATAGGGTGCCGTTTGGGGGTGAATAGTAGTGAACTATATAGGGAATAGGGTGCCATAGTAGTGCACTATATAGGGAATAGGGTGCCGTTTGGGAGGGCACCCGCTACCTAATTCGATTTTACCTAGAGATCGTTGCGTTCTCTCTTGTTCAACAACAGCATGGAATGTCAGTTACGTTACCGTGGCAATTAATCAGTTGTGACAGGACCTTAGTAGGGTTACCGAGGCCGGGACCGGGGAGCCAATAGGATCGCTGCATCTAGCCTGTCAGCCGGCCTCGTCCAGCCACTCACAACGTTAATTATTAGAGTGGGTAGAGAGACGGGAGGACTGTGTGGTCAGCAGAAATATTTCCCTGTTGTTTACAGAATGAAGCACAATGTGTGATGATTAATATGGTTTTATCACTGCATAAATCAATATCTGATGTGTTAATGTAGCTTTTCCATAAGTTATCTCTTTCCTCTCCTCCTCCCTCCACTCCTCCTCTCTTTTCCTCTCCTCCTCCCTCCACTCCTCCTCTCTTTCCTCTCCTCCTCCCTCCACTCCTCCTCTCTTTTCCTCTCCTCCTCCCTCCACTCCTCCTCTCTTTTCCTCTCCTCCTCCCTCCTCTCCTCCTCTCTCTTTCCTCTCCTCCTCCCTCCCTCCTCCCTCCCTCCCTCTCTTCCCTTCCTCCTCCTCCCTCCCTCCTCCTCCCTCTTTTTCCTCTCCTCCTCCCTCCACTCCTCCTCTCTTTTCCTCTCCTCCTCCCTCCTCCCTCCTCCTCTCTTTTCCTCTCCTCCTCCCTCCACTCCTCCTCTCTTTACCTCTCCTCCTCCCTCCACTCCTCCTCTCTTTTCCTCTCCCTCCTCCCTCCTCTCCTCCCTCCTCTCTCTTTCCTCTCTCCTCTCCTCTCCTCCTCCTCCCTCTCTCCTCCTCCCTCCTCTCCTCCTCTCCTCTCCTCCTCCTCTCCTCCTCTTCTCCTCTCTCCCTCCTCTTCCCCTCCTCTCTCCCCCTCTCCTCCTCTCTCCTCCTCCCTCCTCTTCTCCTTCTCTCTCCTTGGCTCCTCCTCCTCTCCTTCCCTCCTCCTCTTCTCCTCCTCTCCTCCTCCTCCCTCCTCTCTCTCTCTTTTCCTCTCCTCCCTCCTCTCCTCCTCCTCTCCTCTTTTCCTCCTCCTCTCCTCTTTCCCCTCCTCACTCCTCTCCTCTTTCCTCTCCTCCTCCCTCCTCCTCTCCTCCTCCCCACTGTAGATCAATGTTTAGCTTTATTGAAGAATCTAATTCTGATATAGTCTGATAGAGTATACTGCTCAGCAACAGTTAATATTATACTATACAGGGTCTGTTCTATAGAGGTAACATGATCTGTGTTCCTGCAGTGGTCTGAGGAGCCGTGTGCAGCTCACCTGACCCAGAGAGACGGCTACCAGGCCTCCACACAAGGACAACTCAAGGACCAGCTCTACCAGGAGATCATCAACTTCTTCGACAAGGGCAAGGTACCTAGAGGGAGGAGGGTGATGGGAGGGGGGAGAGAGGGTGGAAGGGTGATGGGGGGGGGTAGAGGGAGGAAGGGTGATGGGAGGGGGAGAGAGGGTGTGTATTAGAGAGAGAGAGAAAGTGAGTGTTGGTGAGAGAGGGAGGTGGTAAGAGATAGAGGGGAGGTGGTGATTGGCCCTCCTCTATAAGTCCTCTATTGGCCCTCCTCTGGAAGCCCTGTATTGGCCCTCTGGAACTTCTCTTCTATAAGCCCTCTCTCCTCTGGAAAAGCCCTATATTGGCCCTCCTCTGGGGAAGCCCTTTATTGGTCCTCTGGAAGCCCTCTATTGGCCCTCCTCTGGAAGCTCTCTATTGGCCCTCCTCTGGAAGCTCTCTATTGGCCCTCCTCTGGAAGCCCTCTATTGGCCCTCCTCTGGAAGCCCTCTATTGGCCCTCCTCTGGAAGCTCCTCTATTGGCCCTCCTCCTCTGGAGCCCCCTCCTCTGGAAGCCCTCTATTGGCCCTCCTCTGGAAGCCCTCTATTGGCCCTCCTCTGATAGCCCTCTATTGGCCCTCCTCCTCCAGCCCTCTGTTGGCCCTCCTCTGGAAGCCCTCTATTGGCCCTCCTCTGGAAGCCCTCTATTGGCCCTCCTCTGGAAGCCCTCCTCTGGATTGGCCCTCCTCTGGAAGCCCTCTATTGGCCCTCCTCTATACGCCCTCTATTGGCCCTCCTCTGGAAGCCCTCTATTGGCCCTCCTCCTCCAGCCCTCTGTTGGCCCTCCTCTGGAAGCCCTCTATTGGCCCTCCTCCTCTAAGCTCTCTATTGGCCCTCCTCTGGAAGCCCTCTATTGGCCCTCCTCTGGAAGCCCTCTATTGGCCCTCCTCTGGAAGCCCTCTATTGGCCCTCCTCTGGAAGCCCTCTATTGGCCCTCCTCTGGAAGCCCTCTATTGGCCCTCCTCTGGAAGCCCTCTATTGGCCCTCCTCTGGAAGCCCTCTATTGGCCCTCCTCTGGAAGCCCTCTATTGGCCCTCCTCTGGAAGCCCTCTATTGGCCCTCCTCTGGAAGCCTCTATTGGCCCTCCTCTGGAAGCCCTCTATTGGCCCTCCTCTGAAGCCCTCTATTGGCCCTCCTCTGGAAGCCCTCTATTGGCCCTCCTCTGGAAGCCCTCTATTGGCCCTCCTCTGGAAGCCCTCTATTGGCCCTCCTCTATAAGCCCTCTGTTGGCCCTCCTCTGGAAGCCCTCCATTGGCCCTCTCCTCTGGAAGCCCCTATTGGCCCTCCTCTGAAGCCCCATTTTGCCCTCTCCCTTGGCCCTCCTCTGGAAGCCCCTCTATTGGCCCTCCTCTGGAAGCCCTCTATTGGCCCTCTCCTCTTGGCCTCTCCTCCTCTGTCTCTCTCCTCTCTCTCTCTCTCTCTCTCTCTCTCCTCTCTTGCCCCACCAACCGCCTCCCTTCTTCTCTCACTCCCATCCCTCCTCTCCTCTCCCCATCCTCCTCTCCCTCCCATCCTCCTCTCCCCCCATCCTCCTCTCCCCCATCCTCCTCTCCCTCCCTCCTATCCTCCTCTCTCCCATCCTCCTCTTCTCTCCCCCATCCCATCCTCCTCTCTCCCATCCTCCTCTTCCCATCTCCTCCCATCCCATCCTCTCTCCCTCCCTCCTCCCTCCATCCCCATCCTCCTCCTCTCTCCTCTCCATCTTCTCTCCCTCCATCCCATCCTCCTCTCTCCCATCCTCCTCTCTCCTCCCATCCTCCCTTCCTCCCATCCTCCTCTCTCCCTCCCTCCTCCTCCATCCCATCCTCCTCTCTCCCTCATCTTCTCTCCCTCCATCCCATCCTCCTCTCTCCCTCATCTTCTCTCCCTCCATCCCATCCTCCTCTCTCCCATCCTCTCCTCTCCAACCCATCCTTCCTTCCTCCCATCCTCCCTCCATCCCTCCCTCCTCTCTCCATCCCATCCTCCTCTCTCCCATCCCATCCTCCTCTCTCCCTCCATCTTCTCTCCCTCCATCCCATCCTCCTCTCTCCCCCCATCTTCTCTCCCTCCATCCCATCCTCCTCTACATCCCCTCCTTTCCTGCCACCCCAGTATAACCATAAGCCACAAGACAGACAGACAGACAGACAGACAGACAGACAGACAGACAGACAGACAGACAGACAGAGGGTAGATCATGTGCCTGCATGATGCCATTCTGTAAAAGCAGGAGGAGCAGACCATTCTCAGATGACTCAATCTGGAGAAATATCTGTCTGTCTGTCCCATCTTCAGCAGAGCAAGGGACCGCAGGGGCTTTAGTCAGGAAGACCTCCCGATGCTACTGAAGATGGGGAGGTTGGAGAGAGAGGAGGGGATGAGGTGGGAGAGAGAGGGGTGGGGTGGGGCAGAGAGAGGGAGGGGAGGGAGGGAGGAGAGGATGAGGTTGGAGAGAGGGTGAGGTGGGAGAGAGAGAGGGAGGATGGGATGAGGTGGGAGAGAGAGAGGGAGGAGGGGATGAGGTGGGAGAGAGGGAGAGGGGTGGGGGGGGGAGAGAGAGGGAGGGGAGGGAGGAGAGGGGATGAGGTGGGAGAGAGAGAGGGAGGATGGGATGAGGTGGGAGAGAGAGAGAGGGAGGAGAAGATGAGGTGGGAGAGAGGGGGTGGGGTGGGGGGAGAGAGAGGGAGGAGAGGATGAGGTGGGAGAGAGAGAGGGGGGAGG
>NW_026288734.1:0-20000 GCF_023373465.1 Oncorhynchus keta | reverse complement strand
CGTTACCTCACTGTCGTCCTATTGGACTAGGGATGATAGTCTTTATCCTCGCTCACTGTCGTCCTATTGGACTAGGGATGATAGCCGTTACCTCACTGTCGTCCTATTGGACTAGGGATGATAGTCTTTATCCTCGCTCACTGTCGTCCTATTGGATTAGGGATGATAGCCGTTACCTCACTGACTGTCCTATTGGACTAGGGATGATAGCCGTTACCTCACTGACTGTCCTATTGGACTAGGGATGATAGTCTTTATCCTCGCTCACTGTCGTCCTATTGGATTAGGGATGATAGCCGTTACCTCACTGACTGTCCTATTGGACTAGGGATAATAGTCTTTATCCTCGCTCACTGTCGTCCTATTGGACTAGGGATGATAGCCGTTACCTCACTGACTGTCCTATTGGACTAGGGATGATAGTCTTTATCCTCGCTCACTGTCGTCCTATTGGACTAGGGATAATAGTCTTTATCCTCGCTCACTGTCGTCCTATTGGACTAGGGATGATAGCCGTTACCTCACTGACTGTCCTATTGGACTAGGGATAATAGTCTTTATCCTCGCTCACTGACTGTCCTATTGGACTAGGGATGATAGCCGTTACCTCACTGTCGTCCTATTGGATTAGGGATGATAGCCGTTACCTCACTGACTGTCCTATTGGATTAGGGATGATAGCCGTTACCTCACTGACTGTCCTATTGGATTAGGGATGATAGTCTTTACCTCACTGTCGTCCTATTGGACTAGGGATGATAGCCGTTACCTCACCGACTGTCCTATTGGACTAGGGATGATAGTCTTTACCTCACTGTCGTCCTATTGGACTAGGGATGATAGTCTTTACCTCACTGTCGTCCTATTGGATTAGGGATGGTAGTCTTTATCCTCGCTCACTGTCGTCCTATTGGATTAGGGATGATAGCCGTTACCTCACCGACTGTCCTATTGGACTAGGGATAATAGTCTTTATCCTCGCTCACTGTCGTCCTATTGGACTAGGGATGATAGCCGTTACCTCACTGTCGTCCTATTGGACTAGGGATGATAGTCTTTATCCTCGCTCACTGTCGTCCTATTGGACTAGGGATGATAGTCTTTATCCTCGCTCACTGTCGTCCTATTGGATTAGGGATGATAGCCGTTACCTCACTGACTGTCCTATTGGATTAGGGATGATAGCCGTTACCTCACTGACTGTCCTATTGGACTATGGATGATAGCCGTTACCTCACTGACTGTCCTATTGGATTAGGGATGATAATCTTTATCCTCGCTCACTGTCGTCCTATTGGATTAGGGATGATAGCCGTTACCTCACAGACTGTCCTATTGGACTAGGGATGATAGCCGTTACCTCACCGACTGTCCTATTGGACTAGGGATGATAGCCGTTACCTCACTGACTGTCCTATTGGACTAGGGATGATAGCCGTTACCTCACTGACTGTCCTATTGGACAAGGGATGATAGTCTTTAACCTCGCTCACTGTCGTCCTATTGGATTAGGGATGATAGTCTTTATCCTCGCTCACTGTCGTCCTATTGGACTAGGGATGATAGTCTTTATCCTCGCTCACTGTCGTCCTATTGGATTAGGGATGATAGTCTTTATCCCTCTCACTGTCCTATTGGACTATGTATGATAGTCTACCTCACTGACTCTCCTATTGGACATGGGATGATAGTCTTTATCCCTCTCACTGTCCTATTGGACTAGGGATGATAGTCTTTACCTCACTGACTGTCCTATTGGATTAGGGATGATAGCCGTTACCTCACTGACTGTCCTATTGGATTAGGGATGATAGTCTTTACCTCACTGTCGTCCTATTGGACTAGGGATGATAGTCTTTATCCTCGCTCACTGTCGTCCTATTGGACTAGGGATGATAGCCGTTACCTCACCGACTGTCCTATTGGACTAGGGATGATAGTCTTTACCTCACTGTCGTCCTATTGGACTAGGGATGATAGTCTTTACCTCACTGTCGTCCTATTGGATTAGGGATGGTAGTCTTTATCCTCGCTCACTGTCGTCCTATTGGATTAGGGATGATAGCCGTTACCTCACCGACTGTCCTATTGGACTAGGGATAATAGTCTTTATCCTCGCTCACTGTCGTCCTATTGGACTAGGGATGATAGCCGTTACCTCACTGTCGTCCTATTGGACTAGGGATGATAGTCTTTATCCTCGCTCACTGTCGTCCTATTGGACTAGGGATGATAGTCTTTATCCTCGCTCACTGTCGTCCTATTGGATTAGGGATGATAGCCGTTACCTCACTGACTGTCCTATTGGATTAGGGATGATAGCCGTTACCTCACTGACTGTCCTATTGGACTAGGGATGATAATCTTTATCCTCGCTCACTGTCGTCCTATTGGATTAGGGATGATAGCCGTTACCTCACTGACTGTCCTATTGGACTAGGGATGATAGCCGTTACCTCACTGACTGTCGTATTGGACTAGGGATGATAGCCGTTACCTCACCGACTGTCCTATTGGACTAGGGATGATAGCCGTTACCTCACTGACTGTCCTATTGGACAAGGGATGATAGTCTTTAACCTCGCTCACTGTCGTCCTATTGGATTAGGGATGATAGTCTTTATCCTCGCTCACTGTCGTCCTATTGGACTAGGGATGATAGTCTTTATCCTCGCTCACTGTCGTCCTATTGGATTAGGGATGATAGTCTTTATCCCTCTCACTGTCCTATTGGACTATGTATGATAGTCTACCTCACTGACTCTCCTATTGGACATGGGATGATAGTCTTTATCCCTCTCACTGTCCTATTGGACTAGGGATGATAGTCTTTACCTCACTGACTGTCCTATTGGACTAGGGATGATAGCCGTTACCTCACAGACTGTCCTATTGGACTAGGGATGATAGTCTTTATCCCTCTCACTGTCGTCCTATTGGATTAGGGATGATAGTCTTTATCCTCGCTCACTGTCGTCCTATTGGACTAGGGATGATAGTCTTTATCCTCGCTCACTGTCATCCTATTGGATTAGGGATGATCGTCTGTATCCTCGCTCACTGTCGTCCTATTGGACTAGGGATGATAGCCTTTATCCTCGCTCACTGTCGTCCTATTGGATTAGGGATGATAGTCTTTATCCTCGCTCACTGTCGTCCTATTGGATTAGGGATGATAGCCGTTAACCCTCTCACTGTCCTATTGGACTAGGGATGATAGTCTTTATCCATCTCACTGTCCTGTTGGATTAGGGATGATAGCCGTTACCTCACTGTCGTCCTATTGGACTAGGGATGATAGTCTTTATCCTCGCTCACTGTCGTCCTATTGGCTTAGGGATGATAGCCGTTACCTCACTGACTGTCCTATTGGACTAGGGATGATAGCCGTTACCTCACAGACTGTCCTATTGGACTAGGGATGATAGTCTTTATCCATCTCACTGTCCTATTGGACTAGGGATGATAGCCGTTATCCCTCGCACTGTCCTATTGGACTAGGGATGATAGTCTTTATCCATCTCACTGTCCTATTGGACTAGGGATGATAGTCTTTATCCTCGCTCACTGTCGTCCTATTGGACTAGGGATGATAGTCTTTATCCTCGCTCACTGTCATCCTATTGGATTAGGGATGATAGTCTTTATCCTCGCTCACTGTCCTATTGATGATAGTCTTTATCCATCTCACTGTCCTATTGGACTAGGGATGATAGCCGTTATCCCTCGCACTGTCCTATTGGACTAGGGATGATAGTCTTTATCCATCTCACTGTCCTATTGGACTAGGGATGATAGTCTTTATCCACCTCACTGTCCGATTGGACTAGGGATGATAGTCTTTATCCATCTCACTGTCCTATTGGATTAGGGATGATAGCCGTTACCTGACTCACTGTCCTATTGGATTAGGGATGATAGTCTGTATTCCTCTCACTGTCCTATTGGACTAGGGATGATAGTCTTTATCCATCTCACTGTCCTATTGGATTAGGGATGATAGCCGTTACCTCACCGACTGTCCTATTGGACTAGGGATAATAGTCTTTATCCTCGCTCACTGTCGTCCTATTGGACTAGGGATGATAGCCGTTACCTCACTGTCGTCCTATTGGACTAGGGATGATAGTCTTTATCCTCGCTCACTGTCGTCCTATTGGACTAGGGATGATAGTCTTTATCCTCGCTCACTGTCGTCCTATTGGATTAGGGATGATAGCCGTTACCTCACTGACTGTCCTATTGGATTAGGGATGATAGCCGTTACCTCACTGACTGTCCTATTGGACTAGGGATGATCATCTTTATCCTCGCTCACTGTCGTCCTATTGGATTAGGGATGATAGCCGTTACCTCACTGACTGTCCTATTGGACTAGGGATGATAGCCGTTACCTCACCGACTGTCCTATTGGACTAGGGATGATAGTAGCCTCACTGACTGTCCTATTGGACTAGGGATGATAGCCGTTACCTCACTGACTGTCCTATTGGACTAGGGATGATAGTCTTTATCCCTCTCACTGTCGTCTATTGGATTAGGGATGATAGTCTTTATCCTCGCTCACTGTCGTCCTATTGGACTAGGGATGATAGTCTTTATCCTCGCTCACTGTCATCCTATTGGATTAGGGATGATCGTCTGTATCCTCGCTCACTGTCGTCCTATTGGACTAGGGATGATAGTCTTTATCCTCGCTCACTGTCGTCCTATTGGATTAGGGATGATAGTCTTTATCCTCGCTCACTGTCGTCCTATTGGATTAGGGATGATAGCCGTTAAACCTCTCACTGTCCTATTGGACTAGGGATGATAGTCTTTATCCATCTCACTGTCCTGTTGGATTAGGGATGATAGCCGTTACCTCACTGTCGTCCTATTGGACTAGGGATGATAGTCTTTATCCTCACTCACTGTCGTCCTATTGGCTTAGGGATGATAGCACCTCACTGACTGTCCTATTGGACTAGGGATGATAGCCGTTACCTCACAGACTGTCCTATTGGACTAGGGATGATAGTCTTTATCCCTCTCACTGTCGTCCTATTGGATTAGGGATGATAGTCTTTATCCTCGCTCACTGTCCTATTGGACTAGGGATGATAGTCTTTATCCTCGCTCACTGTCGCCCTATTGGATTAGGGATGATCGTCTTTATCCTCGGCTCACTGTCGTCCTATTGGACTAGGGATGATAGTCTTTATCCTCGCTCACTGTCATCCTATTGGTTAGGGATGATAGTCTTTATCCTCGTCACTGTCCTATTGATGATAGTCTTTATCCATCTCACTGTCCTATTGGACTAGGGATGATAGCCGTTATCCTCGCACTGTCCTATTGGACTAGGGATGATAGTCTTTATCCATCTCACTGTCCTATTGGTCTAGGGATGATAGTCTTTATCCACCTCACTGTCCGATTGGACTAGGGATGATAGTCTTTATCCATCTCACTGTCCTATTGGATTAGGGATGATAGCCGTTACCTGACTCACTGTCCTATTGGATTAGGGATGATAGTCTGTATTCCTCTCACTGTCCTATTGGACTAGGGATGATAGTCTTTGTCCCTGGTTAGAGGCAGGTAGCCTAGTGGTTAGAGGCAGGTAGCCTAGTAGTTAGAGGCAGGTAGCCTAGTGGTTAGAGGCAGGTAGCCTAGTGGTTAGAGGCAGGTAGCCTAGTGGTTAGAGGCAGGTAGCCTAGTGGTTAGAGGCAGGTAGCCTAGTAGTTAGAGGCAGGTAGCCTAGTGGTTAGAGGCAGGTAGCCTAGTGGTTAGAGGCAGGTAGCCTAGTGGTTAGAGGCAGGTAGCCTAGTGGTTAGAGGCAGGTAGCCTAGTGGTTAGAGGCAGGTAGCCTAGTGGTTAGAGGCAGGTAGCCTAGTAGTTAGAGGCAGGTAGCCTAGTAGTTAGAGGCAGGTAGCCTAGTGGTTAGAGGCAGGTAGCCTAGTGGTTAGAGGCAGGTAGCCTAGTGGTTAGAGGCAGGTAGCCTAGTAGTTAGAGGCAGGTAGCCTAGTAGTTAGAGGCAGGTAGCCTAGTGGTTAGAGGCAGGTAGCCTAGTAGTTAGAGGCAGGTAGCCTAGTGGTTAGAGGCAGGTAGCCTAGTAGTTAGAGGCAGGTAGCCTAGTAGTTAGAGGCAGGTAGCCTAGTGGTTAGAGGCAGGTAGCCTAGTGGTTAGAGGCAGGTAGCCTAGTAGTTAGAGGCAGGTAGCCTAGTAGTTAGAGGCAGGTAGCCTAGTGGTTAGAGGCAGGTAGCCTAGTGGTTAGAGGCAGGTAGCCTAGTAGTTAGAGGCAGGTAGCCTAATGGTTAGAGGCAGGTAGCCTAGTAGTTAGAGGCAGGTAGCCTAGTGGTTAGAGGCAGGTAGCCTAGTGGTTAGAGGCAGGTAGCCTAGTGGTTAGAGGCAGGTAGCCTAGTGGTTAGAGGCAGGTAGCCTAGTAGTTAGAGGCAGGTAGCCTAGTAGTTAGAGCGTTGGACTTGTATCTAATCCCTGAGCTGACAAGGTAAAAATCTGTCGTTCTGCCCACTGTTCCTACGCCGTCATTGTAGATAAGAATGTATTCTTATTAACTGACTTTCCTAGTTAAATAAAAGTTAAATAAAAAATATGTATAAATAGTGGACCAGAGCCTTCAAAAGTAGTGCACTACTTATGACCAGAGCCTTCAAAAGTAGTGCACTACTTATGACCAGAGCCTTCAAAAGTAGTGCACTACTTATGACCAGAGCCTTCAAAAGTAATGCCCTACTTATAACCAGAGCCTTCAAAAGTAGTGCACTACTTATAACCAGAGCCTTCAAAAGTAGTGCACTACTTATAACCAGAGCCTTCAAAAGTAGTGCACTACTTATAACCAGAGCCTTCAAAAGTAGTGCACTACTTATAACCAGAGCCTTCAAAAGTAGTGCACTACTTATGACCAGAGCCTTCAAAAGTAATGCCCTACTTATAACCAGAGCCTTCAAAAGTAGTGCACTACTTATAACCAGAGCCTTCAAAAGTAGTGCACTACTTATAACCAGAGCCTTCAAAAGTAGTGCACTACTTATAACCAGAGCCTTCAAAAGTAGTGCACTACTTATGACCAGAGCCTTCAAAAGTAGTGCACTACTTATAACCAGAGCCTTCAAAAGTAGTGCACTACTTATAACCAGAGCCTTCAAAAGTAGTGCACTACTTATAACCAGAGCCTTCAAAAGTAATGCACTACTTATAACCAGAGCCTTCAAAAGTAGTGCACTACATAGGGGAGAGGGTGAAATGTGGAATGCGCTTCAGTGTGAAGACGTGTGGACTTCGTTCAGAATCCATATTATATCAAATTATAAAATAATGAACACTTAATGTAATATCAATCCCGGGCTCTATGCACGAGTCGTTAGGGAAGTATTTATCGCAGGCTAATTGAGATACATTGTGTTTGCAGGGGTTTTCTTAGTGTCTTCTTCATGTTGCTGTTTGTATGTCAGTATCTCCCTGCCTTTTTCATTGCATCCAATGAAGGCACTTTGCTTCTCTCCTTCCTTAAGAACACATTGTAACCATCGCTGCTTAATTCAGCTGATTATGATGTATTTGTATCTAATGTGGAAGGCATTAGGATATTCTCTTATTAAAAAAAAAAAAAACTGAACACATTCACACGTGGGAAAAGCGGCATTTCTGGGAAATCGTCATTGGCTTTGATACTCTGATTGGTTAGAGACAAACCAATCGCTGATTAATGGATCAGGAGAAAGGACTTCTGGGAAGGCAGTCTGACTGAATGGATCAACAGAAAGGACTTCTGGGAAGGCAGTCTGACTGAATGGACCAACAGAAAGGACTTCTAGGAAGGCAGTCTGACTGAATGGATCAGGAGAAAGGACTTCTGGGAAGGCAGTCTGACTGAATGGACCAACAGAAAGGACTTCTAGGAAGGCAGTCTGACTGAATGGATCAACAGAAAGGACTTCTGGGAAGGCAGTCTGACTGAATGGACCAACAGAGAGGACTTCTAGGAAGGCAGTCTGACTGAATGGATCAGGAGAAAGGACTTCTGGGAAGGCAGTCTGACTGAATGGATCAACAGAAAGGACTTCTTGGAAGGCAGTCTGACTGAATGGATCAGGAGAAAGGACTTCTAGGAAGGCAGTCTGACTGAATGGATCAGGAGAAAGGACTTCTGGGAAGGCAGTCTGACTGAATGGATCAACAGAACGGACTTCTAGGAAGGCAGTCTGACTGAATGGATCAGGAGAAGGGACTTCTGGGAAGGCAGTCTGACTGAATGGATCAACAGAACGGACTTCTAGGAAGGCAGTCTGACTGAATGGATCAACAGAAAGGACTTCTAGGAAGGCAGTCTGACTGAATGGATCAGGAGAAAGGACTTCTGGGAAGGCAGTCTGACTGAATGGATCAACAGAAAGGACTTCTGGGAAGGCAGTCTGAATGTATCTAGGATCAGGAGGGGTATTAAATGGACTCATTCCTCCGTCTTTCTCTGACTTGTGTTCCGTCTGTTCCTGTAAAGCTGTTTATCTCATGGATCAACGGAAGTGTTCAGGCTTTCCAAAAGTTGTCTGAAAATATTTATCAAACTGTGTTCCAGCACTTTAAAATATAAGCTGTCACGTTCCTCTCATACCGAGTTCTCTCAGACGTAAGTGGGCTCTGTCCCAAACAGTACCGTATTCCCTGAGAGGGCACTAATTTTGAACAGGTTCCATAGGGCTCTAGTCAAAACACTACATAGGGAATAGGCTGCCATTTGGGCCACTGGAAAAGTCTGACTGAATGGATAAACAAACAAAGACCTCATCTCATACATTTTCAGGCAGTCTGACCCCTTCAAATGGAGTTTCTACACACTCCTGTGACCTAAGATGACAAACTTGTGGGAACACTCCTGTGACCTAAGATGACAAACTGTGTGTTAGTTTCTACACACTCCTGTGACCTTAGATGTCGGCCTTGTCAGTGTAAGCACCGATTTAGCCTTGTCGTGTCTTTTTACGTTCTTGGCTCATTGACTTCCATCGGTCATTGCTAAGATCATGATTGAAATGGTTGATTGATGGTTGATTGATATGGTTGATTGATATGCTTGATTGAATGGTTGATCATATGGTTGATTGAAATGGTTGATTGATATGGTTGATTGATATGGTTGATTGATATGGTTGATTGATATGGTTGATTGAAATGGTTGATTGATCTGGGATTGAGGTTGATTGAGTGGATTGATATGAAATGGATCAATGGTTGAGACATGGTTGATTGAAATGGTGGATTGAAATGGTTGATTGAATGGTTGATTGAAATGGTTGATTGATATGGTATTGATATGGTTGATTGAAATGGTTGATTGATATGGTTGATTGATATGGTTGATTGATATGGTTGATTGATATTTGATTGACTTGATTGATATGGTTGATTGATATGGTTGATTGATAAATTGAAGTGGTTGATTGATGTTTGATTGATATGGTTGGCTTATGGTTGATTGATATGGCTTTGAAATGGTTGATTAAAATGGTGGATTGATATGGTTGATTGATATGGTTGATTGATATGGTTGATTGATATGGTTGATTGAAATGGTTGATTGATATGGTTGATTGAAATGGTTGATTGATATGGTTGATTGAAATGGTCATTGAAATGGTTGATTGATATGGTTGATTGATATGGTTGATTGATATGGTTGATTGATATGGTTGATTGAATGGTTGATTGACCGGTTGATTGATATGGTTGATTGACTGATTGATATGGTTGATTGAAATGGTTGATTGAAATGGGATTGATATGGTTGATTGATATGGTTGATTGATATGGTTGATTGATATGGTTGATTGATATGGTTGATTGAAATGGTTGATTGATATGGTTGATTGATATGGTTGATTGATATGGTTGATTGAAATGGTTGATTGATATGGTTGATTGATATGGTTGATTGATATGGTTGATTGATATGGTTGATTGATATGGTTGATTGATCTGGTTGATTGATCTGGTTGATTGATATGGTGGATTGATATGGTTGATTGATATGGTTGATTGATATGGTTGATTGAAATGGTTGATTGAAATGGTTGATTGAAATGGTTGATTAAAATGTTGGATTGATATGGTTGATTGATATGGTTGATTGAATGGTTGATTGATATGGTTGATTGAATGGTTGATTGAAATGGTTGATTGATATGGTTGATTGATATGGTTGATTGATATGGTTGATTGAAATGGTTGATTGAAATGATTGATATGGTTGATTGATATGGTTGATTGAAATGGTTGATTGAAATGGTTGATTAAAATGGTGATTGATATGGTTGATTGATATGGTTGATTGATATGGTTGATTGATATGGTTGATTGAAATGGTTGATTGAAATGGTTGATTGAAATGGTTGATTGAAATGGTTGATTGAAATGGTTGATTGATATGGTTGATTGATATGGTTGATTGACTGTGATTGATATGGTTGATTGATATGGTTGATTGATATGGTTGATTGATATGGTTGATTGATATGGTTGATTGATATGGTTGATTGATATGGTTGATTGATATGGTTGATTGATATGGTTGATTGATATGGTTGATTGAAATGGTTGATTGAAATGGTTGATTGATATGGTTGATTGATATGGTGTTGATATGGTGGATTGATATGGTGATTGATCTGGTTGATTGATCTGGTTGATTGATCTTTGATTGATATGGTTGATTGATATGGTTGATTGATCTGGTTGATTGATCTGGTTGATTGATCTGGTTGATTGAAATGGTTGATTGATATGGTTGATTGAAATGGTTGATTGAAATGGTTGATTGATATGGTTGATTGATATGGTTGATTGATATGGTTGATTGATATGGTTGATTGATATGGTTGATTGATATGGTTGATTGAAGTGGTTGATTGATGTGGTTGATTGATGTGGTTGATTGATATGGTTGATTGAATGGTTGATTGATATGGTTGATTGATATGGTTGATTGAAATGGTTGATTGAAATGGTTGATTGAAATGGTTGATTGATATGGTTGATTGATATGGTTGATTGATATGGTTGATTGAAATGGTTGATTGATATGGTTGATTGAAATGGTTGATTGAAATGGTTGATTGAAATGGTTGATTGAAATGGTTGATTGATCTGGTTGATTGATCTGGTTGATTGATCTGGTTGATTGATGTTGATTGATATTGGGTTGATTGATATGGTTGATTGATATGGTTGATTGATATGGTTGATTGATATGGTTGATTGAAATGGTTGATTGAATGGTTGATTGATATGGTTGATTGATATGGTTGATTGAAATGGTTGATTGATATGGTTGATTGAAATGGTTGATTGAAATATTGAAATGGTTGATTGAAATATTGGTTGATTGATCTGGTTGATTGATCTGGTTGATTGATATGGTTGATTGATATGGTTGATTGATATGGTTGATTGATATGGTTGATTGATATGGTTGATTGATATAGTTGATTGATATGGTTGATTGATATGGTTGATTGATATGGTTGATTGATATGGTTGATTGATATGGTTGATTGATATTGAAATGTTGATTGAAATGGTTGATTGATATGGTTGATTGATATGGTTGATTGATATGGTTGATTGATATGGTTGATTGAAATTTGATTGAAATGGTTGATTGATATGGTTGATTGATATGGTTGATTGATATGGTTGATTGATATGGTTGATTGATATGGTTGATTGATATGGTGATTGATATGGTGGATTGATATGGTTGATTGAATATGGTGGATTGATATGGTGGATTGATATGGTTGATTGATATGGTTGATTGATATGGTTGATTGATATGGTTGATTGATATGGTTGATTGATATGGTTGATTGATATGGTTGATTGATATGGTTGATTGATATGGTTGATTGATATGGTTGATTGATATGGTTGATTGATATGGTTGATTGATATGGTTGATTGAAATGGTTGATTGATATGGTTGATTGATATGGTTGATTGATATGGTTGATTGATATGGTTGATTGATATGGTTGATTGATATGGTTGATTGATATGGTTGATTGATATGGTTGATTGATATGGTTGATTGATATGGTTGATTGATATGGTTGATTGATATGGTTGATTGATATGGTTGATTGATATGGTTGATTGATATGGTTGATTGATATGGTTGATTGATATGGTTGATTGATATGGTTGATTGATCTCCTGTATGTTTTATCGTGTTGAACCTAAGTCTCCATCGCTAACAAACAGACTTTGTATTCGTTTTCCCACCATGCATTTGGAGATATTTGGATTCCATTTATGTTCCCATAAACCCCTCTGCCGACAGCATGTTCAAATAATCTATGAATTTCATTCTAGATGCTGTTTGATTTTCTATTCTTCTTTTTATTGACTTCGTCATGACACTAGTTTCTTGGCCGACTGTGTTTTTCCATTTACCAAAAAAACAGTAATGAATTATTGACGAGCCGAAGTACGAGAACCGTTTTCTGTTGTTGCTTCTTCGCCTCCTCTGTGACAGACTGTGATTTCCTTTCTCTGTCAGAATGATGCATTCTGGGAGCTGAGTAATGAGCACCATGACATTGAGAGGAACACACACACACACCCCGATAGAATGGGGCGGCAGGTAGCCTTTAGCGATTAGAGCGTTGGGCCAGTAACCGAAAGGTCGCTGGTTCGAATACCCAATCCGACAAGGTGAAAAACCTGTCCGTGTCCTTTGAGCACGGCACTTAACCCTTAACCCTTAACCCTTAACCCTGTCTCCAGGGGCTGACCCTGTAGGTCGACCGTCATGGTCGATAAGAATTTCTTCTTAACTGACTCGCCTAGTTAAATAATGAATGTTTAAACGGCAGTGTGTGTGTGTGATAGAAGCTCTATCGGAGGTCTCACATGAAATAGACCAGCGATATCCCGGTTTTACCTCAGTGTTTCTGACTCTATAGTAGAGAATATTCAAAAATAAAATATGCACATTTTCCCAACAGCAGTGAGTTTCCACCAAACTGAGTTTTCTTTTTAAATTACTGCGTGGTAACATACACAGTAGGTCCTAATCTATGGATTTCACATGACTGGGAATACAGATATGTATTTTGTTGCTCACAGATACCTTAAACAAAACGAGCCTCGCAATGGGCCTCAGGATCTCGTCACGGTAGCTCTCTGCAATTCAAATTGCCATTGATAAAATGCAATTGTGTCCGTTGTCCGTAGCTTGTGCCTGTTCATACCATAACCCCAAACGCCACTCTGTTCACGACGTTGACATCAGCAAACCGCTCGCCCACACAACACCATACACGTGGTCTGTGGTTCTAAACCCAGTTGGACTTATTGCCTAATTCTCTAAAACGACATTGGAGGCGGCTTATGGTAGAGAAATGAACATTGCATTCTCTGGAAACAGCTCTGGTGGACATTCCTGCAGTCAGCATGCCAATCGCACACTCCCTCAAAACATGAGACATCCGTGACATTGTGTTGTGTGACAAGACTGCACATTTTAGAGTGGCCTTTTATTGCCCCCAGCACAAGGTGCACCTGTGTAATGATCCTGCTGTTTAATCAACTTATTGATATGCCACACCTGTCAGGTGGATGGATTATCTTGGCAAAGGAAAATCTCACTAAAAGTAATGTAAGCAAAATTGTGCTCAACATTTGAGAGAAATAAGCTTTTTGTGCGTATGAAACATTTCTGGGATGTTTTATTTCAGCTCATGAAACATGGGACCAACACTCTACATGATGTGTTTATATATTTAGTTCAGGGTAGTTTGCCCTTGTTCAATGTTCCCTCTTATTTTGGGGCACTAAGCAAATTTCTGGTCTTATGAGCGGAAACTGGAGGCTGTACCCTGACAGTTTTAGACAGTAGCCAATAGACAGTAGCCAATAGGCTGTATCCTTACAGTTTTAGACAGTAGCCAATAGACAGTAGCCAATAGACAGTAGCCAATAGACAGTAGCCAATAGGCTGTATCCTTACAGTTTTAGACAGTAGCCAATAGACAGTAGCCACAGTTTTAGACAGTAGCCAATAGGCTGAACCCTTACAGTTTTAGACAGTAGCCAATAGGCTGTATCCTTACAGTTTTAGACAGTAGCCAATAGGCTGTATCCTTACAGTTTAAGCAGTAGCCAATAGGCTGTATCCTTACAGTTTTAGACAGTAGCCAATAGGCTGTACCCTGACAGTTTTAGACAGTAGCCAATAGTATATCCTTACAGTCTTAGATAGTAGCCAATAGTATACCATTACAGTTTTAGACAGTAGCCAATAGTATACCATTACAGTTTTAGACAGTAGCCAATAGTATATCCTTACAGTTTTACACAGTAGCCAATAGGCTGAACCCTTACAGTTTTAGACAGTAGCCAATAGGCTGAACCCTGACAGTTTTAGACAGTAGCCAATAGGCTGTACCCTGACAGTTTTAGACAGTAACCAATAGGCTGAACCCTGACAGTGTTAGACAGTAGCCAATAGGCTGAATGAACCCTTACTGTTTTAGACAGTAGCCAATAGGCTGAATGAACCCTTACAGTTTTAGACAGTAGCCAATAGGCTGTACCCTTACAGTTGTAGCCAATAGACAGTAGCCAATAGACAGTAGCCAATAGGCTGTAGCCAATAGGCTGAATGAACCCTTACAGTTTTAGACAGTAGCCAATAGGCTGTACCCTTACAGTTGTAGCCAATAGGCTGAACCCTTACAGTTTTAGACAGTAGCCAATAGACAATAGCCAATAGACAGTAGCCAATAGGCTGTACCCTTACAGTTTTAGACAGTAGCCAATAGGCTGAATGAACCCTTACAGTTTTAGACAGTAGCCAATAGACAGTAGCCAATAGGCTGTATCCTTACAGTTTTAGACAGTAGCCAATAGGCTGTATCCTTACCAGTTTTAGACAGTAGCCAATAGGCTGTATCCTTACAGTTTTAGACAGTAGCCAATAGGCTGTAGCCAATAGGCTGTATCCTTACAGTTTTAGACAGTAGCCAATAGGCTGTACCCTTACAGTTTTAGACAGTAGCCAATAGGCTGTATCCTCACAGTTTTAGACAGTAGCCAATAGGCTGTAGCCACAGTTTTAGACAGTAGCCAATAGGCTGTACCCAGTTTTAGACAGTTTTAGACAGTAGCCAATAGGCTGTAGCCTGATTTTAGACAGTAGCCAATAGGCTGTACCCTGACAGTTTTAGACAGTAGCCAATAGGCTGTATCCTGACAGTTTTAGACAGTAGCCAATAGGCTGTAGCCAATAGACAGTAGCCAATAGGCTGTATCCTGACAGTTTTAGACAGTAGCCAGTTTTAGACAGTAGCCAATAGGCTGTATCCTTACAGTTTTAGACAGTAGCCAATAGGCTGTATCCTGACAGTTTTAGACAGTAGCCAATAGACCAATAGACAGTAGCCAATAGGCTGTATCCTTACAGTTTTAGACAGTAGCCAATAGGCTGTAGCCATTAGACAGTAGCCAATAGGCTGTATCCTCAGTTTTAGACAGTAGCCAATAGTTTTAGACAGTAGCCAATAGGCTGTACCCTGACAGTTTTAGACAGTAGCCAATAGGCCAATAGACAGTAGCCAATAGGCTGTATCCTTACAGTTTTAGACAGTAGCCAATAGGCTGTATCCTTACTGTTTTAGACAGTAGCCAATAGGCTGTACCCTTACAGTTGTAGACAGTAGCCAATAGGCTGTACCCTTACAGTTTTAGACAGTAGCCAATAGACAGTAGCCAATAGACCGTAGCCAATAGGCTGTACCCTTACAGTTTTAGACAGTAGCCAATAGACAGTAGCCAATAGGCTGAATGAACCCTTACAGTTGTAGCCAATAGGCTGAACCCTTACAGTTTTAGACAGTAGCCAATAGGCTGAACCCTTACAGTTTTAGACAGTAGCCAATAGACAATAGCCAATAGACAGTAGCCAATAGGCTGTACCCTTACAGTTTTAGACAGTAGCCAATAGGCTGTAACCCTGACAGTTTTAGACAGTAGCCAATAGGCTGTATCCTGACAGTTTTAGACAGTAGCCAATAGGCTGTAGCCACAGTTTTAGACAGTAGCCAATAGGCTGTATCCTGACAGTTTTAGACAGTAGCCAATAGGCAGTAGCTGACAGTTTTAGACAGTAGCCAATAGGCTGTATCCTGACAGTTTTAGACAGTAGCCAATAGGCAGTTTTAGACAGTAGCCAATAGGCTGTATCCTGACAGTTTTAGACAGTAGCCAATAGGCTGTATCCTGAGTTTTAGACCCAATAGGCTGTATCCTTACAGTTTTAGACAGTAGCCAATAGGCTGTATCCTGACAGTTTTAGACAGTAGCCAACAGGGTTCAAAGCTGAGGTAGCAGAGACAGTTCAAAGCCTGTTGAGCAGTATCCTTGAGTTTTAGAACAGGGTTCAAAGCCTGTTGAGATAACAGGGTTCAGCCAATAGGCTGTATCCTGTACAGTTTTAGACAGTAGCCAATAGACAAAGCCAATAGACAGTAGCCAATAGGCTGTATCCCTGTACAGTTTTAGACAGTAGCCAATAGGCTGTTGCGCCTGCACCCTGTATGACAGTTTTAGACAGTAGCCAATAGACAGTAGCCAATAGGCTGTATCCTGACAGTTTTAGACAGTAGCCAAACAGGCTGTATGCACCCTGACAGTTTTAGACAGTAGCCAATAGACAGTAGCCAATAGGCTGTATCCTGACTGTTTTAGTCAGTAGCCAATATGCTGTACCCTTACAGTTTTAGACAGTAGCCAATAGGCTGTACCCTGACAGTTTTAAACAGTAGCCAATAGGCTGTAGCCAATAGACAGTAGCCAATAGGCTGTATCCTGACAGTTTTAGACAGTAGCCAATAGGCTGTATCCTTACAGTTTTAGACAGTAGCCAATAGGCTGTACCCTGACAGTTTTAGACAGTAGCCAGACAGTAGCCAATAGGCAGTAGCCAATAGGCTGTACCCTGACAGTTTTAGACAGTAGCCAATAGACAGTAGCCAATAGGCTGTATCCTTACTGTTTTATACAGTAGCCAATAGGCTGTATCCTTACAGTTTTAGACAGTAGCCAATAGGCCGTATCCTTACTGTTTTGACAGTAGCCAAGGCTGTATCCTGACAGTTTTCTTAGCCAATAGGCTGTATCCTTACAGTTTTAGACAGTAGCCAATAGGCTGTATCCTTACAGTTTTAGACAGTAGCCAATAGGCTGTACCCTTACAGTTTTCACACCAGTTCACTGGTAATAAAGTCATGCAGGTTTACGCAATACACAAGATCCAACACCCATTCAACCCCATATCACACTGTGTCTGCAGTGTGTGCGTGCGTGCGTGCGTGATCTGTGTTCGTCACTAGTCCAGTGTAGTGAAGCATGGCAGGGTGAAATTGAGCTGCCTCGGTGGCGAACCCTCACCCCCACCCCCCGGAGCCCCACCCCCGGAGCCCCACCCCCGGAGCCCCACCCCCGGGCCCCACCCCCCGGAGCCCCACCCCCTAAAAACCCCACCCCCCGGAGCCCCACAATGCCGGAGCCCCACCCCCCTCTAGCCCCACCCCCCCGGAGCCCCACCCCGGAGCCCCACCCCTAGGAGCCCCACCCCCGGAGCCCCACCCCCGGAGCCCCACCCCCGGAGCCCCACCCCCCGGAGCCCAGCGTGGCTTCACTGTACCACAAAGCATCTTCTGGTGGTCAGACAGAAGTGGTGTGTAAAACCCCTACAACGTTCTCTCTGTTTTTCTCCTCTCAGAACAAGATGTTCATCTATAGGGGAAGGAGTACGAGAGGAGAGAGGACTTTGAGGCCAGACTGCTCACCCAGTTCCCCAACGCCGACAAGATGAAGACGACCACGCCGCCCGGCGAGGACATCAAGACCTCTTCCTCACAGTGTATCCTTACCACAGAGATAACAGTTAAGACAGCCAGCAGAGGACTGGCCACACATCGGAGCCTGGTTCCTCTCTAGGTTTCTTCCTAGGTTCTGGCCTTTCTAGGGAGTTTTCCTAGCCTGGTTCCTCTCTAGGTTTCTTCCTAGGTTCTGGCCTTTCTAGGGAGTTTTCCTAGCCTGGTTCCTCTCTAGGTTTCTTCCTAGGTTCTGGCCTTTCTAGGGAGTTTTTCCTAGCCTGGTTCCTCTCTAGGTTTCTTCCTAGTTTCTGGCCTTTCTAGGGAGTTTTCCTAGCCTGGTTCCTCTCTAGGTTTCTTCCTAGGTTCTGGCCTTTCTAGGGAGTTTTTCCTAGCCTGGTTCCTCTCTAGGTTTCTTCCTAGGTTCTGGCCTTTCTAGGGAGTTTTCCTAGCCTGGTTCCTCTCTAGGTTTCTTCCTAGTTTCTGGCCTTTCTAGGAGCTTTTCCTAGCCACTGTTCTTCTGCCTCTGCATTGCTCTCTGGGGTTTTAGGTTTCTGTACAGCACTGCTGATGTAAAATGGGCTTGATAAAATAAAATGTTGATCGATTGAGTCAGACAGACATCAGGAACTATCCCTGACAGTGTATACTTATCACAGAGATGACAGTCAATCAATCAATCAATCAATCAATCAATCAATGATATTTATAAAGTCCTTTTCCCATACATCAGCAGGCTTCACAAAGTGCTTCACCTCCACCATCTACACACGTTGACCCCCTACACATTCATCAGACTGGGAGGGTCTAAGCATGACTTTAGTTTGTATGGTAGAGCATCTCCTACTTTACACTTGTGTTCTGTTTTAGTTGAACTCATTGTGACCAGTTCGTTTATATTCCACTGTTTAATATTTCCGTTAACGGCTGTGATAAAAGGCATCCAGTGTTTCACCGTCAAGCCTGTTCTAGAACTCCTTCAAAGTTCCAGAACAAACCCGTCTCTGAGCAGATCGTCAGGTATGTATCTGACCTACCTACCTACCTGTCTGTCTGTCTGTCTCTCTGTCTCTCTGTCTGTCTGTCTGTCTGTCTGTCTGTCTGTCTGTCTGTCTGTCTGTCTGTCTGGTCTGACTTCCTCCTTGTCATACGGAGTGTTTACATCATGTATGGCTGGGTTCAGGACGACAGTCCATCTGAGTGACATATTAATATTATACATATTACCACTTGATGAAAATGTCTATTTAGTTTCATCCTTTTCTCTGAGTAGTACTATATCTCCTGTTATATTAGTCCTGAACTAAATGAGATGGAGTCAGGTACTATATCTCCTGTTATATTAGTCCTGAACTAAATGAGGAGTCAGGTACTATATCTCCTGTTATATTAGTCCTGAACTAAATGAGATGGAGACAGGTACTATATCTCCTGTTATATTAGTCCTGAACTAAATGAGATGGAGACAGGTACTATATCTCCTGTTATATTAGTCCTGAACTAAATGAGATGGAGACAGGTACTATATCTCCTGTTATATTAGTCCTGAACTAAATGAGATGGAGACAGGTACTATATCTCCTGTTATATTAGTCCTGAACTAAATGAGATGGAGACAGGTACTATATCTCCTGTTATATTAGTCCTGAACTAAATGAGATGGAGACAGGTACTATATCTCCTGTTATATTAGTCCTGAACTAAATGAGATGGAGTCAGGTACTATATCTCCTGTTATATTAGTCCTGAACTAAATGAGATGGAGACAGGTACTATATCTCCTGTTATATTAGTCCTGAACTAAATGAGATGGAGACAGGTACTATATCTCCTGTTATATTAGTCCTGAACTAAATGAGGAGTCAGGTACTGTATCTCCTGTTATATTAGTCCTGAACTAAATGAGATGGAGACAGGTACTGTATCTCCTGTTATATTAGTCCTGAACTAAATGAGATGGAGACAGGTACTGTATCTCCTGTTATATTAGTCCTGAAACTGAGATGGAGACAGGTACTGTATCTCCTGTTATATTAGTCCTGAACTAAATGAGATGGAGTCAGGTACTGTATCTCCTGTTATATTAGTCCTGAACTAAATGAGATGGAGACAGGTACT